>NC_083777.1:28403018-28435518 GCF_963514075.1 Conger conger | reverse complement strand
AAGGTGCAGCTGGACATTACCGTGGGGGTGAGTGTCGCACGCCCTTTCCAGGGACCACTCCAGACCTGTTCTGTGTGCTGGGAGGCTCCTACAATGGATCAGTTATCGAGTTATTACATATTAACTGTGTGTGGCTTGTAAATTCTGTATTATTGTCTCTGGCAGTGTTATGGTATGTACACTAGCCCGGTGTAAAATCTAGGTATGACCGACTTAAAAAAACCAACCTGAGCAGTTTTTTTTCAGCTGGGTGCACTACGCTACTACACTACACAAATCAATAAAACCTTGCTCTGCTATGTTAACCAGCACAGCAAAGCTAGCAGAACCGAGCTCAGTGGAAAATGTTTATTGAGTGTTATTTGTAATATTTTGATGTCACACAGGTGGTCTGATCAGGTACCTGTCTCCCACACTGTCACTGCCCCGGCCTGCCTTATATCTAATGCTCAAGTTGCTTTAGATTAGGAATGCAAACAGTGGTTTTTATTGGGTGTCATAACAGATAATGGAGTGCAGCCCAGGTTTATAGGGGGGTATGGATGAAGGAGAGGGCGGTCAAAGGTTTCTGAGTGAGAGAGTGAGTAAGCACATGTGCGTGCATGTATGCCTACTGTATGTCTGTTCTTTGTCAACGTGTGTGTGAGCGAGGGAATGTGTGTGTGTGTGTGTGTGTGTGTGTGTGTGTGTGTGTGTGTGGTGTCTGATCTGTATGTATTCGGTCCTTCAAGACCGTGGAAGTATACTGACATGTTTGACAAAAATGAGTTAGTTTCATAAATACAGCATGTTGTTTATAGGGCACTAAATATACGTATGTGTGATGTTGTACACAAAGATACTCTTCAAAAGTATGAAATAATGCAACATCTGCCTTTGGAGATGTTTAATCATGTCCTGAGTGTATGGTGGTGCTGATCCATGTCCATGTGCCGCAGGTGAAAGCCATCGGGCAGGAGGTGTTCAACCACGTCTCCGAGCTCCTCGGGGTAAAAGAGCTGCACTTCTTCGGGCTGACGGTGGTGAAGGGTGAGTCGTCCCCCCCCCGGTCCCATACCCCCCCCCCTCCCTTGCACAATGTGTTTTTTTGCCTTCACCAGAACCCCTGGGGGCAGGCGGTCGTGTTTTTCCTTCGTATGTTACCACCGACGCAAACTCCGTTCTACCCTCTAAACTGAGAGTTGCTCCAATGGACCCATTTCAGTTAAGACTGCCTTTCCCCCAAACCCCCTGGCCTGGATGGACTGAGTTCAATAACATCATTTGTTATTGTACAGTTTTGAAAAAAAGGTCAGCCTTGAACCCTGGTCTCCTGCATGTGAGACAATCTCACTCGGTGCAACCCCAAGTGTGCTGGGGGCCAGAGCTTCCTTTTCAGTACACGAGGCTGCTCGCCTTAAAAAAATAAGCCTACTGATTTCCTGATTGATTAGCAAACACGCAGGTGTGAGATGAAAACGCGAGATTACCCTTTTGAAAGGTCCGTCTGCCCCCAGGTGTGCCGTTGAAGGCAGAAACACAGCTAACCCCTCCCTGTCTGCCTCCCTCTCAAAGCCCAGTCCTAAAGAGTGCTGTGTAGTTGGTCAGTTAGCCTTTGCCGTGCCTAACAGTGGCTCTCTGTACTGGGGGAACACTGGGGTCCCCAGGGTGTCCTCAGGGATTCGGAAGTCCAGAGTTATTTCTGGACGTGTTTACATAACAGGTGAGAATACCCGGGTTAGCTGCCAACAGGGCGATCCACGAGACCTTGCCACAGCATGAAAAAGAGGGCAAAATGAGTGTTTCTCCGATATAGTCGAGGTGTTGAACTGTTAAAAACCTTTTCATTTTTAATTTTCACTCTCGCATACCTTTTCTTCTCTCCCCATGTCTTTTTTTGGCCTCTATCTTTCTAGCTCTGTCTCTCTCTCTTTCTCTCTCTCCCCCCTCCCTCTCTCTTTCTCTCTGTTTCTCTCCCTTTCCCTCTCTCCTTCTATCCCTCCTTCCCTCTCTTTCTCCCTCCCTCTCCCCCTCTCTCTCTTCCCCCTCTCTATTTCTCCCTCTCCCTTTCTCTCCCTCTCTCTCCATTCCTCTCTCTCTCCCTCTCTCACTTTCTCTCGCTCTCCCCCTCTCTTTTTCTCTCCCTATCTTTCCCTCTCTCTCTCCCTCTCTCTCTTTCTCTCGCCCTCTCTCTTACTCCCTTCTCTTTCCCTCTCTCTCCCTCCCTCCCTCCCTCTCCCCCTCCCCCCTCTTTTCCCCCCCCGGTCCTTGTTAATCCTGTGAAGCCCTCTCCCAAACAAGGGCCCTTTTGTTTTTGTAGTGTAGGGGCCAGCGTCCACTCAGCCCAGATTCCTGCAATATTAACTTCATTAAGCCAGGAATGCACCGCTACATTCCTCTACACGAGGGAGGGATGGAGGGAGGGAGGGAGGGAGGAGGGAGGAGGGGAAGAGAGAGGGAGCGGGGGAAGAGAGGGAGCGGGAAAGGTGAGGAGAGGGAGACGGAGAGAAGGGAGGATGGATGGAGGGGGATGAAGAAGAGAGTGTCAGGCGGTTGAGGAAAGAATGATGGGGGGACGAAGAGGTGAAAGAGATACAGAGTGAGTGGGAGGGAGGGAGTAAAATAAATTAATGTGGAAGAGTGAATAATAGCTGTCGGCTGCAAGATGTTGTCTGTGTGTTTATTCAGAGGGGGGGAGAGGTATGGTACAAACACCACTTAACTGACAGAAATCCGTGTGGGCTGTGGTCAAGTGGAGTTGCTTTTATTCAGTGTGACATCTGTGCTAAATACTCAAGTGTGTACGATCTCGCATCTCGCGTAACATGTTCAGCTCAGTCAGTTTTCATGAGTGTGCGGAAGATGGACTAACTGTAGCTCTGTCTGTACAGTAGATGACCTGCACATTTACTGTATGTGAGTTTCTTCTGGTTACGGTTTGGCTGATGCAATGTACTATTGTATATTTTATATTCTTTTAATGCTGAGCTATGTGTACTGCACTTTTGTTGTACCTTGTGGAGAAGCCAAAGACAAATTTTCACTGAGTTGGACTATAAAGTGAATCTAATGTAATCTAATCTTATTTGTCATTACTAGAAGTGAAGTGTTTCTTTTGAGTTTTGGTGTTGGGTTGTGGGATAAGCAAGCTGACCCCTTCAGCTGATTCCTGTCTAAACAAAACCTGGGGGGTTGGGTTTTCTCTCCCCCCAATTAATTGCATTGTCTATCACATTTCAGGCGTGATAACGGCATTCTCTTGTTTTCTTTTGTTTTTTTGTTTCCTCTTTTTTTGTCCCCCCCCCCCCGCCCCCACCACCATCCCCCACTTCCAAACTTGTTTTTTTTCCCGATTTAGACAATGAACACATATTCCTGGATCTGGAAGAAAAGCTGACCAAGTACTTCCCCAAGGAATGGAAGCAGGACACGGGGAAGGTGAGTGAGGCAGGGCGCGGTCTGGATGTCCTTGCTGCTGTGAGCGGGGTGTCGGCTTGTCACTCGGCTGGTAGGCCTGGAGCAAGTCGACAGCCCCGACTGCTTGTTTTGCATCGCGGACCTTCCTGATTGAGCACCTTCCGGGCTGTTTTTGGAGAAGTGCCTGATTCTGCCTGGACCACTCCCCCAAGGACTGGTGCCCTGAGCAACACTCCACTGTGCAGATCTAAACTCCTCTTTACCCCTGTGGCTTGTTCTTCTGTAAAGAAACGGGACATATGCTTGGTGTATAACAGGATTTAAAAACTATATCTGCGCAGTAAATCAACCTGAAACTGAGAATATTCGAAAGCGATGTTATAACCACTAGGAAACCACAGATGCCTACATGTTTTACCTTCCTATAACATGAATCTTCCCATTAATAATGAAGGCAATTAAGGTGTTTTTAATTAGGGGGTTTTTATGCTCCATTAAGGGATCTTGGTTTCCTTTTAAGGGGTACTTAATGTATAATTAATAATAATAAAAATGTGTAATTACTGTCATTATAAGTGATTATTTCATAGTGCATTACAGCAGAGTTAAATCCCTGAAGCGTGACTGTATGTACTGTTTTCGCTGAGTCACGGCTGTTGGTAACCGCGGGGCCTGTCTGTGCGCAGGGCACCCAGAGACGGGCCCTGCCCCTGCTGCTGTTCCTGAAGGTGCAGTACTACGTGGAGAACGGCCGGCTCATCTGGTGAGTCCTCCCGCACGCCTCCGCTCCCCGCCTGTCGCCCCCGAAACCTCGCTCGCCGGCCGCCAGAACGCCGAACGCACCGTCGCCAGGAAACACTGGAGTCAGCGGATTCCAGCCGCAGTGCTGTCCTTGGCTGTACCCGCTGTGTTTTCACACGGCTTACTCGCGTAGCCTAGCATAGCTGCATGTGATGCTAAGGGTGCAGATGTTGGGCACCATTTTACCTTCTGCCTGAAACAAGGTTGCAAACAGATGTTCTACCGCTGTAGTTTTTTTATCCCATGTTTTTTGAAATGGTGACTCCTCCTTGCCCATGCTTTTTCAGTCTATATTTCTTCCATGGGCAGCCTGTTGCCTAGTGGATGAAGTACACGATAAGATCATGATAAGACCTTATCGTGTAGCCACGATAAGATCCGCACAGCTGTTTGGCCCTTGGCCAAGACCTTTAACCCTGCATTGCTCCAGGGCGGATTGTCCCCTGCTTAGTCTAATTAACTGTAAGTCGCTTTGGATAAAAGCGACAACTAAATAAAGATTAAAAAAAAAAAATGTATTTATGTATTTTATATTTCCCTTTGTTTTGGTTCTCTTTATTCCTTTGCAATACCTCATGTATAATGTTTCTTTCTGTTCCCCTTCTCCTCTCCTCTCTCCTCCTCTCCCCTCCTCTCCTCTCCTCTCTCCTCCTCCTCTCCCCTCCTCTCCTCCTCTTTCCTCCTTTCCTCTCCTCTCTCCTCCTCTCCTCTCCCCTCCTCTCCTCTCTCCTGTCTCCCCTCCCCTCTCCTCTCCTCTCCTCTCCTCTCCTCTCCTCTCCTCTCCTCTCCTCTCCCCTCTCCTCTCCTCTCCTCTCCTCTCCTCCTCAGTGACCGTAAGGCGCGGCGGCTGTACTGTGCTGACCTGCGGGAGCGTGTTCTGCGGTCCGAGTGTCGCCAGCAGGAGGCGCTGTACTTCCAGCTGGCCGGATACGCGCTGCAGGCCGAGCTGGCCGACTGTCCCCAGCCCGGGCAAGCCAACGGGGAGGTCCCGTACTTCCAGCCCAAAGACTACTTCCCTACCTGGGTGAGTGTGTGTCTGTGTGTCTGTGTGTCTGTGTGTCTGTGTGTCTGTGTGTGTCTGTGTCTGTGTGTGTGTGTGTGTGTGTGTGTGTGTGTGTGAGTGTGTGTGTGAGTGTGTGTGTGAGTGTGTGTGTGAGTGTGAGTGTGAGTGTGAGTGTGAGTGTGAGTGTGAGTGTGAGTGTGAGTGTGAGTGTGTCTGTGTATGTCTGTGTGTCTGTGTGTGTATGTCTGTGTGTCTGTGTGTCTGTGTGTCTGTGTGTGTGTGAGTGTGAGTGTGAGTGTGAGTGTGAGTGTGAGTGTGAGTGTGAGTGTGAGTGTGAGTGTGAGTGTGTGTGTGTGTGTGTGTGTCTGTGTGTGTGTGTGTGTATGTCTGCGTGTGTCTGCACGTCTCTTGTGTCTGCCTGCATGTGTGTTTCAGTTCAGGTACGCTTCCTTTTTTTGTGCGCAATTAACAAACAAGCAGTGCCACTCACCCTCATATTGAATTTCGATCTAAACCCAACCGCAATAATATTCACATTTAGACTGCTTCAAGCTATAATATTCTCTACCTAATATTCCTCTCTGTGTGGAGTTTGCATGTTCTCCCCGTGTCTGCGTGGGTCTCCTCCGGGTACTCCGGTTTCCTCCTGCAGTCCAAAGACAGGTTATTGGGGGGGGGGGGGGGGCATTAACAGGGCGTTGCTGCAAAAAAGCATGCATGCTCATGTAGCATGGTTAGCTCAGCTAGTTCGCTAGTAAGCACGGATGGTGCAGTGAAAGCGAAGGCTGGTAGCAGGTTATCGCGACAACACTCCCCGATGACGTAACCCTCAAATTCAAAAGAACGTTGTTGCCCTTGGCTAGAGGCGAGTTCGTCTTTAGCTGACTGGTAACGCGTTCGTTCAACAAATAATTTGGGCAAGTGAGAGGCCGGGGTTCAAATCCCACCTCGGACTCAGGCAATTCTTCACCTGTTACACTCAGTCAACCTACCCTGTATGAATACAGTAAATAAATAAAAAATGATTCTCTCTCCCTCTTCACGATGACATACAGAGGGCGTTTTTTTAAGAGGTTCTCCCTCCCTGCAGATCGTGGCGAAGCGGGGCTGCGAGTACCTCCTGCGCCACGGGCCGAAGGTGCACCGGGAGCTGAGGGGCATGTCGGCGCGCGACGCCGTCCTGCTGTTCATCCGCGAGGCCTGCCGTCTGGAGGACGTGCCCGTCACCTTCTACCGGCTGCAGAAGGTCAGGGGTCGCGGGCCAGGCTCCCCGGGGGTCACGGGGATGGGGTGATCCATCGGGGGGGGGGGCTCAGTGTGAGGCGGATCGACCTCTCGCCCCGGGGCACTCTCTAATCCGGCGGGGTCAGAACTCTCCGGGGCCTGGTGGCCCCGGGGATGTTTTATTAACTCAAACGTCAGGAGATCCCTCTCCCGGTTATGAGACGGTCACACTGGATTCCCCTTTGGATGGTGTTACGTGGGCATGGCTACCAGACTGCACACACACTGTTGTGGATATAGTAAATTATCTTTTTTTTAAAAAATCATTTATTTATTTATTTATCACAGCTGATAAAGACATCTTTTCCTTTTCGTATTTACTAAGCGAAAAACTTTTTGGACTTCACGCACACTGTGTCTTGCAAAACAACCGTTAATGTTGTAGCCAACACACGTTTTTGGACACAACATTAAAGGTTGTTTTGCAAGATACAATGAGCGGGAGCATAACTACTCTGAATGTATTTTTCTCCCAGCACCTGTTACCTGAGCCAGGTGTGCTAACCTTATTTCCCATTTACACTTCTCCTATTTAATAAAGTCTGATGTGTCCATTTACCCAAATATACAGTGTATTGCCGTACAACAAGCTATGGTTTCGCTCAATGCAGAGTACCTTAGCTGCTTGTGAAAGACATACCCGGTTCATAAACATTTGTCATGCTATCTCTTGTCACTGTAGCCTGTGCTATCCATTAGCGTGTTTTATGGTGATGGGGATTAGAAGTCTTCCTCATAACGCTGCCCGTTATCACGGGAGGTTCTGCTTGGCTGCTTGGGCCGAAGGGGGATCTGATCTCTGGTCCTCAATCCTCTTCGTCTGTGTTTCCTCTTCAGGACAAGCGGGAGGAGAAGGGGTCTGCACTCCTGGGCCTGACGCTGAGAGGAATGCAGGTTTATCAGGTGTGTGTGTGTGGCTGTGAGAATAAGAGTCGGTATGAGAGAATGCTTGTCTGTGTGTGTGTGTGTGTGTGTGTGTGTGTGTGCATACACAGAAGTGTGTGTGTGAGAGAAAGAGAGAGTGAGACAGAAAGAGAATTTGTGTTTGAGAGAGTGTTGGTTTTTGAGTGTGCGTTTGTGTGTAGGAGAATAAGATTGTGTATGTACAGTATACACGAAAGTGTGTGCGAGTTTGCGTGAGAGACAGAGAGAGAGAGACAGACAGACAGACAGACAGAGAGAGACGACAGACTGAGACAGACAGACGGAGTGTGTATCAGACTGCTCCTGCTTTCTCTCAGAGAGAGAAGCATGGGTCAGCATCCCAGAATTCCATGCAGCTGACAAGCGAAGAATGCGGGGTTATCCAGGAGTAGCCTTAAAACGGCAGATAGGGGATATGTGGCCCTGGTCTCTGCCGTTTCATCTGACCGTCAGAGTGCAGATTAGAGCGTGAAGGGGCTCAGGGCTTCTGAGATGAACTGCCAACGAAGATGTTGCCCTTCTGACCCTTAAAGGACCAAAGTCTAACGTGCTCCAGAGTGCAGACATACTCAAATATTTCAGTGGCCAACAGATCCTATTTTACCAGACAAATTACACTTCACTCATTTCTACGCATAGAGGTTTATTGGATGTGCATCTCAGTAGTGATTGGTTTACTGAAGGGTCCACCATTTAACTGGTTTGTATAAATTAAACTGTCAAAACAAGAAACAATTCATATTCAGGGTATGGTATTCAGGTCATTGAGCTGATACCGGTGATTTATTACACTCATTTTTTACCTTCATTCCTGGAAATGTGGCTTGTGTAGAAGGTTTAATTTTAGTAAAAGCTTTCTACAAGGAGCTGTCAATCTCTGAATCAAGGAGTAACCTGTGTGCATGTGTGTGCATGTGTGTGTGCGTATGTGTGTGAGCATGTGGGAGTGTGTGCGCGTATGTGTGTGCTTGTGTGCGCGTATGTGTGTGAGCATGTGTGTGCGTGTGTGTGTGTGCGTGTGTGTGTGTGCATGTGTGTGCATGTGTGTGCGTATGTGTGTGAGCATGTGTGTGCGTATATGTGCGTATATGTGTGAGCATGTGTGTGCGTATATGTGTGAGCATGTGTGCGTGTATGTGTGTGCTTGTGTGCGTGTATGTGTGTGAGCATGTGTGTGCGTATGTGTTGTCTGTGATATCTGATTTTCTGTGTCTGCATGTCTATGATATCGGTCTCTGATTTTCTGTGTGTGTGTCTGTGATATCGGTCTCTGATTTTCTGTGTGCGTGTCTGTGATATCGGTCTCTGATTTTCTGTGTGCGTGTGTGTGATATCGGTCTCTGGTTTTCTGTGTGCGTGTGTGTGATATCGGTCTCTGATTTTCTGTGTGCGTGTCTGTGATATTGGTCTCTGATTTTGTGTGTCTCTGTGTGGGCTGTGATGTGTCTCTCAGGAGGTGAACAACATACGCCAGCTGCTGTATGATTTCCCCTGGTCTAATGTGGGACGCCTCACCTTCCTGGTGAGTCCCTGTGCCTCTCCTTTCCACACATACTGTACTGTCACCCATGCAGATCAAATCTGTGTACTTTCACCTGGCCGCGTTACAGTAACTGCTGTTGTATCATTGGAGATTATTGTTATTATTACTACTACTACTACTATTATTTATTTATTTTTAACATTTATTCATCAGGAACAGTGCACATTAATCAACATTTTCAGTTTCCACATCAGTGTAAATGCGCCAAGAGTTAGCTAATGAGCTCATTTTCATCTGTAGTCCCTAACCTGCATGTCTTTCGACTGATAATATTAATATCACTGTTACCATTGTTATGTTTTTGTTGTCCTTACTATTATTATTTCTATGCAATAATTGTTTTTCATTGGAGTTTTAGTGGGTTATTATTATTTTATTTATTGCTACTATTATTATGGTTATTTTACAAATAGACGTGTCAGTTCTACCAGTGAGTCAGAGAGACAGGTCTTGTTCTCCACGCCGCTGTGAGAAGTGTGTGGATCTCAGACCTCCGCTCACCCCACCCCACCCCACCCCACCCCCTCACAGGGCAAGAAGTTTGAGATCCAGCCGGACGGCTTGCCCTCGGCCCGGAAGCTGGTGTACTACACGGGCTCCCCCTTCCGCTCCCGACACCTGCTGCAGCACCTGAGCAACAGCCACCGGCTCTACCTGAACCTCCAGCCCGCCCTTAAGCACCTGCGCCACCTGGAGGAGACGGAGGGTAAGGCTGTTACCCTCACGCCCTGCCCCGTGTAGCCGGGTCTCCAGGCTGGAGTCTGAGCCCCTGGGCGCGTTAAAAATGACTGGACATTTATTCATTTAGCATATTATTTGCCGAGTGTAGAATGTGTGGTTTATAATCCATGTTGAATGATGCGATATAGATTTGCTTTGTTAAATCTGAAGTTTAGTTCTGCTTCCCATTGAGTTCTTTGGAAGTAATGGCAAGATGCCTCTTGTTCACCCATTCTCACACACTTACGCTCACGCACCAACCGCAATAGGCTGCCATACAAGGCACCTACCAGCTTATTGGGAACAGTTAGCGGTTCAGTGTCCTGCTCACACCTTGACACACCCAGGGCGGGGGACGGAACCGACATCCTTCCCCCTACCAGACGACCGCTCTTACCTCCTCGGCTAATGACGCCCCCTGTTCCTACCTACCCTCAGGGCTTAAAGTACTCTGGCACCGTGCCTGATTTCAGTTTTTAAATTCATATAACACTTAATGCAATACGTTGTACACATTTCCTCCTGGACTTTCCTTCCTCAGGCTCACTGCTTTTCCCTCCTGCTTTAATCCCCGCCCCCCCCCGCTGCCCTCCCCAGAGAAGAAGCGGTACCGAGAGTCCTACATCAGCGACGACCTGGACCTGGAGCCCACGGCGAGCGAGGGGAGCCCGGGCCTGTCCCGCCGGTCCACCAGCAGCTCGGGCATCGAGGCGGACTCGCGCCAGCGCCGCGCCTCCGTGGAGATGCCCTCCGTGGAGGAGGAGGAGGCGGGGGAGGAGGCGCTGCTCCAGCGGGCGGCCAGCCGAGGGAGCTCCCACACCTCCGGCGTGGACACCGGCAGCAAGGCCCGCACCGAGGAGGAGGACTGGCAGGAGGACGGTGAGAGGAGGAGGAGGAGGAGGAGAGGGGAGGGGGAGGAGAGGAGAGGAGAGGAGGAGGAGGAGGACTGGCAGGAGGACGGTGAGAGAGGAGGAGGAGGAGGAGGGGAGGAGGAGGAGGGGAGGAGGAGAGGAGAGGAGGAGAGGAGAGGGGGAGGAGAGGGAAGGAGAGGAGGAGGAGGAGGAGGAGAGGAGGAGAGGTGAGGGGAGGAGGAGGAGAGATAAGAGGGGGGCTGTCGAGCAGGATATGGGGGTTGTAGGAAGCACTTTCGCCTCACAGCAAGAAGGTCCTGGGTTCTTTCTGTGTGGAGTTTGCATGATCTCCCCGTGTCTGTGTGGAGTTTGCTTGTTCTCCCCGTGTCTGTGTGGGTTTCCTCCGGGTAACCCAGGTCTGCACAGCTGTTTGGCCCTTGAGCAAGGCCCTTAACCCCGCATTGCTCCAGGGGGGATTGTCCCCTGCTTAGTCTAATCAACTTTAAGTCACTTTGGATAAATGCGTCATCTAAATAACAAATTATTATTATGATTATTTTGACATTTAACTTTTTTTGGCATGCTTAAACATAAACATAAAAACATAAATCCCAAAATCAGTGTATTGTACAGGAGCTGGATTAAAGCTCATTTCCTCCTGCAGTCCCTGGGAGTAGTGCAACACATTACCACACAAAAGAAAGAGCAACCATACATTTGGTTAAAAGAACAAGGAATTGTATCACACAAACAGGTATAGCCATGAATGGAGTGCTGTTAGTATAAGCTATCGTGGTAAAAACAAGGAGAATGGACATGGTGTGTTTACACAAGGTGATATTTTGCAGTGATTTATTTTTTTTCTTTCTTTTTTTTTCTTTTTTTTACACACAAACAAAAACAAATCGTAACTGAGCCCAGGCACAAAATGGCGGCCGAGAGCAGGCAGCAACGGCGCTGGAACTGTTATGTCACGGTGGAATGTGGGTTGTTTGTTTACATTGGAAACTGCGTCATTTGAATCGTAACGAGACGGCGGGCAGGGCCCTGCGTGGCCGTGGCTGGAAATGTGGCTGGGCAGGTAAAAGACTCAAATTCCGCCCGTATCTTATCTCCGCAACACTCAGGAATGAGATTACACAACCGCGACCTCTGCACCGAACATCACTCAGGGGAGGGAGAGAGAATGTGTCCCGTTCCTTTCATTGCCCCGACAGTCAGATTTACTCGAGCAAATTTGAGCGATCCAAGAGTGTAATTTATGAAGGAGTGTCCCTCATTGTCTCTGATGTGTGAGTATTTTAGTTATTGTCATTATTTCATTATTTTGACTATTCTTTTCGTGTGTTTTTCATTGCTTTGTTAACCCTGCCAGTCCCATAGGGGGTCCTTTTACATTACATTAATGGCATTTGGCAGACGCTCTCATCCAGAGCGACGTACAGTTGATTAGTCTAAGCAGGAGACAATCCGCCCCTGGAGCAATGCAGGGTTAAGGGCCTTGCTCAAGGGCCCAACGGCTGTGCGGACCTTATTGCGGCTACACCGGGGATCGAACCACCGACCTTGCGTGTCCCAGTCATGCACCTTAACCACTACACTACAGGCCGCCCCACTTGGCTTTGGTTGAGAAAATAGAGAAAGTTGAGAATTTAGTAGGGTCGTAAGAGGGGCTCAAAACAATAGTACAGCAGCCATTTTGGTCGGTTGAGTAGGTGTAGGGTGGAGAGTGTCGTATGGCCCTCGTGGGACTGAAAGCGTTGAATGAGTCGCCCCTTCCTGACCCGCCCCTTCCTGACCCGCAGAGATGCAGCTCAGCGTGGATGAGCCGGAGGAGGTGTCCGTGGATGAGCCCGAGATGCAGCGATTGGTCGAGCTGCTGGAGGGCGTGTCTGTGGACAGCCCCGTGTTCACACCCGAGACCCACTGGGGAGGTGAGGTTATACCCGACCCCCTCCTACACCTTCACCTCCTGCACCTCCAACCCCCTGCACCCCCAACTGCATGCCCCTGCTGTTCCCCAAATCACGGTCCTTGAGGGGCCAAGACCTGCTGGTTTTCCACCCTCCCTTTACCTGGGAGTCAGATGTGAAGACGGTCTGGCCAATCGGTAGCACTAATTGTTCAGTTAATTTACCCGGGAGGAAAGAAAACCAGGGCCGGATTCGGATTCCAGGGCCAGATTTGAGGATCTTTACCCTCGTGAATGACCTATTCACGGTCTCTTGGTCCAGACCTTGTTCGTCTCATGTGCTCCTTTCACATTGTCTTCTACGATGCCATCAGATATAAGAGCGTTTTGAGCCTCGCTGTGTGGTAAAGTTGTATTACCCACGCGTGCAGACAGGAGCTGCCGTGTAGCGTAATGGTTAGGGCGCAGGGATCATCGGCCCCAGGCAGGACTCTACTGCAGTACTGCTGAGCACGGTGCTTAATCTGCACTGCTTCGCTGGATGTTCAGCTGCAGGAATGGATTGCACGTTAAGAATGTAGAAGTGGATAAGTGTCTGATAAAGTCTGAAAATGTAAATGTAAATCACAGAGGAATTCTCTAAAGTAAACCCACGGTGTCAGGCTTAAGATAAATATGCACACATCAGCATGAGGATTGCAGAAGGAGAAGATTACGCCCAAGGTACTTTCCTATCTCTCAGCGAAGCCTGGAAGGCAGCAGGTTCAGCTCAGCCAATCACAGATGATGTGTACATACTTCTTCACAAACAGTTTTTATTAAATGTATTGTTATCAAATCTGGCTGTATCTATGTTACTGAGCTGGCGAGCGTGCTAATAATCTGTCGCTGTGAAGTTTTCTGGTTCTAAAAGCTGCTGACTTCCAGGCGTCACTGAGGAAAGGAAAGTACCTTGGGCGACGATTACGCTGTGTTGTTCTTATTTTAGACTTTAGTGCCCCCTACTGGTCAGTAGCAAAACTTATTTTTGAGAATGGAGAACACTTGCTTCTGTTTGTTGACTTGGGTAACTTCTTTGCTTTATTATGTATTTCTACTGTTATTTTGATCAACTTCATGAACATTTGTGTTTGTGTGTGACATTTGCAGTGGTTAAATAAAATCTGAAATACCCTTCTTTTTTTTTTTTTGGCAGATGTTACAGAGCAAGCAGTGGACGGACCAGACTGCCAGGTGAAAATGCGCAGCTCCGATTCCCTGGAGCAGGTCAGTCACTCGGGGAGATGTTGAACTGTTTTACCTCTGAGCTGTTTAAGTCAGCAGGGCTTTAATGAAAAGATTTGGGTTCTTGTCCTATGCTGTGGAACTGAAGAAGGTCCTAAAAATTAATGTTGCGTGCCACTCTCAACATTTTAAAATTAAGATCAGGATTTCTACAGTTAAGGCCCGTCCACACCAATAACTATAACTATAACCATAATTGTCATGATAACGATATGAGTATCCACACTGCAGAACGATTACGTTCTGTAAATCCTCGCAGCTATGTCAACTGCCATTTTGCACGTGAAGCCCTGTAAATTAATTTGGAATTTGATTCACTGGCAGTATTTTATCATTCATGCAGCTGAAAAAAATGGCTCTGAAATAAATTGCTCTTTGTCATTATAGTTGTGGTGTGAACTCCACCGTCCACTTGAGTTAGAAGAACGATTTTTAAAACAACATATTTATAAATGGTAAATGGTAAATGGTTGGCATTTATATAGCGCCTTTATCCAAAGCGCTGTACAATTGATGCTTCTCATTCACCCATTCATACACACACTCACACACTGACGGCGATTGGCTGCCATGCAAGGCGCCGACCAGCTCGTCAGGAGCATTTGGGGGTTAGGTGTCTTGCTCAGGGACACTTCGACACAGCCCGGGCGGGGGATCGAACCGGCAACCCTATGACTGCCAGACGACTGCTCTTACTGCCTGAGCCAATGAGACGACTGCTCTTACTGCCTGAGCCAATGAGACGACTGCTCTTACTGCCTGAGCCAATGAGACGACTGCTCTTACTGCCTGAGCCAATGAGACGACTGCTCTTACTGCCTGAGCCAATGAGACGACTGCTCTTACTGCCTGAGCCAATGAGACGACTGCTCTTACTGCCTGAGCCATGTCGCCCCTTATACTGTAGTTATCGTTATAGTTCTCGTTCGTGGTGTGGATGGGCCTTTGACCTTTGACCTTTTCTCTCGTCCCCTCTCTCCCTGCCCCGTCCCCCAGGTGCTGAAGTGGAGGGCTCGAGGCGCCGTGGACAGACACAGCCAGAGCCTGGATGACGTGCGTCTCTTCCAGCCCCCCGCCCCGCTGAGCACCACCCTCCAGACCGACACCTCCCACAGCTACACCTTCGGCCTGCCAGACCCCAAACTGGACCTCCAGGGGCCCCTGAACCATGGCTGCCACCCCCTCCATTACCCCGCCAAGCCCTCCTTCTACGGCCGCAGGTCCATGAACTGCCTCGCCCTGGACCTTCTGGGGGACGAGCAGCTGCTGGAGTTCATCCTGTGAGCACCAGAGGGCGCCACTGAGCGGCACATTTTTTTCCCCCCCCGGGGGAGTTTGCAGTGTGCTCGGGACAATAACACTGGGTGCAGATCTTCCGGTTCTAAAGGACGGAATGCCTTCATGAGTGCAAATGAACATAATTGCGAACGCGGTTGTGTGAGTGTGTGCGAGCGTGAGCATGTGTGTGTGTGTGTGTGTAAATATTTGACATTGTTTTCACACCCCACCCCCCCTCCACACCGCTCCTGTCCTGCTGGGCCAGCAGGTTTTCAGCTCCGCTCAGCGGGGGACCGCACGGTGAAAGAGAGGCTCTGAACTGTTGCCTGGAGACAGCGCTCTAAACTGTAAACACAAAGTCCCCTCGTTTGCCATCACCCACTTCGGGGACAAGGAAAACCGGGGTGAATGGTGGTACTGCTGAATAAGAGAGAGAGAGAGGGCTAAGTGGCAGACATACTCAGAAGCCTACCCTGGTACAACAATACCCACCGACGCACTCCCCTTCACACCTGCCATATTTATTGTACATTTTGTCTTTTTTATGTTTTTTTTTTTTTTTTTTTTTTTTTCTGTGAAAGTCTCATTCTGTCATCATTTTTTTTCCTCACAACCACTAGGATTTGGTCTCGGTCTCTTCCAGCGAAAGTCGCCGGTCTGTTTTCAACAGACATGAAACCGAGTTCTTGTTTTTGTTTATTCTGTGCGCCGTTAACGAGACCGTCGCTGTCTGAGGCTGAACTGAAGGCGCCCGGCTGAGCGTAACGATCCTGGAGTGAAGAAGAAGTGTTGTGACGGCTTCAGCAGCAGCGCTTTGTTGATACTGACACAGAACACAGATGTGCTATTACAGATGAGATATTCTCATGTGGAAATGTACAATCTCCACCATTACAAACGGCAGCAAAACACTTTGTGAATGCGCGCTGCACTAGTGCATTTGTTTGAACACGGTGAACTCTAGATTTCATGCACACATTCAGTACATTAATTAATGTGTTCGTGCACATGCAATGTCACACCAGTATTTACAATTTTGCACATGCTTTTTGTAAATGCATGCACATGTGCTAAAGATTATACACCATAATTCCTGCAAATAATTTGTACATGCATTATGCACAGTAGGGTTCTACATTGTGAACTTTTCCCATTTCAAATGTGCATAATCACTTAGGATTCTAGACGGTGACTAAACGTATGATTTAGGAATGCGTATATGAACATCGGATCCTGCATTACATTTTACAGATGATTTGTACACATAAGATTCAACACTGCAACATCTGCCACGCAGGCGGTCTGTAAATGCATATGCGCACTTAAAGGTTTACACTACAACTTTGCAGATAATCTGTGAATTAATATTTGCACGTAGGGTTCCACACTGCAGCTTCTGCTTATGATCTCTAAATGGGTGTGCGCACGTAGGGTTCCACACTGCAGCTTCTGCTGATGATCTGTAAATGGGTGTGTGCACGTAGGGTTCCACACTGCAGGTTCTGCTGATGATCTATAAATGGGTGTGTGCACGTAGGGTTCCACACTGCAGCTTGTGCTGATGATCTGTAAATGGGTGTGTGCACGTAGGGTTACACACTGCAGCTTCTGCTGATGATCTGTAAATGGGTGTGTGCATATAGGGACCCAGTGTTGAGTTCTGGGGTAAATGGAGCTGGTGCTTTTGCAGTGTCCCCAGCGCTCCTACAAAGGGTTCGAGCCGAGCATGGCTGTCGCTGGAAAATTTATTTTCAATTAGCTGCCATTTTGCCATGCCATTGCCACCTTGCTCATTGTCAACTGAGATGCTGAGATTCCCCTGTATAATTCCATGTCTTCCACTTCATCTTATTATTGTTGATGTATTATTTATTTATATGTAGGCGTGAGGATTTTACATTGTTGTAAAGAATGGGACACTTACCAGACTTAATGATAAATGCAGCCAGTATTAACTATTCAGGTGGTGACTTCCCACCGCAACGTTTTCCATTTTACTACCAGAATTCCTTGCACCTTTATTTTTTATTTTTTTAACTGTTTTTAACTCTGTACGCCTTCCTTTTTCGTAACAATGGGGATGGTCTGTATTACCTTTTAAGATTAGAACAACGGAAGAATCCGTTAACACGACATGTATAATTGTACATACATTGTTTTATGAGTGAATGGCTTTCTTGGAAACGCTGCTGCGTCCAACTCTGAGGACGACTGCAGTGATTTCATTGGACTGTCCATATTAAGCCAGCACATGCAATATTTTACACATTGATGAATGTATAATCCAGCGAGTAATCAATCAATTATGAATTATCCTCCCAACCATCTTTATATTCTTGTTTTTATATTAAAATGTATTCTACTATAAACACTAGTTCATCTTTTATTTCTTCATTTTTTGCTATTTGATCATATGTACACTGAAGCCCTGAACAGAAATTAAGGGAGGGGGGGTGGTTTCAAGAAAAAAATCAGGAATCCCTCGCTTGTGAATACAGTCATACAGTATAGGGGGCCCTAGAAAGAAACAGAAATCCCTTGCTTGTTTTACATTACATTTTAGTCATTTGGCTTAGTCATCTTTTAATCCGAAGCGATGTACAAGTGCATAGGTTCTTCCACAAGTTAAAGCAACACATCCATAACTAGTAAAATACACATGAAGTGCTGTTCTAAACATACAGTCATCATAAGTGCAATTTTTTTTTGGGTTAGGGTTAGACAAGAGGGATATCAGAAATGGGGGGGGGGGGGGATCAGGAGATAGGACTAAGGGACAGTTTGAAAGGGTGAGGTAAAGCTTGAAAAGGCTTGTGAATACAGATGTATACAGTGGGCTCCAGAAAAGACTGTATATAGTGCATGTGGGGTGGCCTGTAGCGTAGTGGTTAAGGTAAATGACTGGGACCTGCAAGGTCGGTGGTTCTAATCCTGGTATAGCCACAATAAGATCCGCACAGCCGTTGGGCCCTTGAGCAAGGCCCTTAACCCTGCATTGCTCCAGGGGAGTATTGTCTCCTGCTTAGTCTAATCAACTGTATGTCGCTCTGGATAAGAGCGTCTGCCAAAATGCTATTAATGTTAATATAGTAAACTATGCAGATAATAATCTATATGTTTCGCTGCCAGTGGTTCAGGGGCATTACTTAAGATCAATGGCACAATTAATTCAACAAAATACCAGAAAATCAGGTTGTCTCTGCTAGGCAGCTGAGACTTGGTCGTAGGTAGATGGTCCAGCAGGACAATGACTCCGAACATGTATAAAAGCTCACACAGACCTGATCTTAAGTGAAAACAACATCCATGTTCTGCAATAGCCATCTCAATCTCCAGACTTAAATTATATTAAAAACCTGTGGTCTGAACTGGAGAGGGTGGTCCATAAATGCAAACCAAAGGAAATGAATGATTCTGAAAATTTCTGAATTTTAAGAAAAGACTCATGGCTTTGCCACGGGTGTTTGCAAACTCACAACCTAGCAAAAGGGGCAAAACCTGTTCCCAAAACATTACACTGCCACCTGCAAAAAACAGCTGGGATTACTCCTTGTAGCCTTATATTACAGGGATGATGTACAATTTATTCATGATTATTGCCTCTTTTTGACAAAAAACTAAACTAAACATACCTTCTGTGCCTTATGTGCTTGTGACGTCACCCATAGCGTCAGGCACACATCACGCATGCGTATTGCAGACAGTTTGGACGCGTGAGAACCCAGGAAGTGTTTGCCTGGAATGCCGTTGTGGGAAGAAGCGTGTTGTGTTTGCTGTAGTGTTAGTGCTTGATGATTTTTGTCGACTATGTCTTCGGTTTTAATAAATGCCCTTTTATCTAACTGCCCCGATCCAGAAACTGTCCTGTCTAAGTTATATTTTACAACCGACGTGTGGCCGGAGATCGAGAGAGTTGAAGCTTTAACCACGTTGATAGACACAGTCGGCAAACTCCCCGGCTATGGCGAGGAATCTAAAGGGGACACAGTGAGAGCACGTGCCAGTGCTGCTGCAGCTGCGAAAAGAGAACGTTTTCTTGCAAACGTGCAGAATGTTATATGGAATCAGTGTTTACCGCTTTTGTACAAACCCCCCGAAGAAAATAAGTCTTTACAAAGCGATCAGGCTACTGGACACACCAAAGAGCTGTTCAATGCCTTGTGTGGGTTACTGGGTGTCTGTGTTGGACTATGTGACACCGAAGTATCGGGTAGATTGGTCAGTATTATTTTGCCAGTTTTGGACGTACCCGAAGGCACCCTGGAAGGCAAAGACCTCCTGAGTGTTGACGTTGCCGTCGAGGTCTTAGCTGTCGTTCTGCCTGCCGTTTCGTCCGATAGACAGCTGACCGCGAGAATCCTCTCGTCCGCCCTCAGCTGCATCAGGACGCGATCGGACGCGCAGGTTTCAAAAGCCGTGGTCCGCGTATTATTTACCGTCCTGGATAGCTGCGGCGACGGCGCGAGGAGGGCTGACGTGCTCGCGCAAATCTGGTCTGAGCTGCGCGACCGGTACGCGGGTGACGGTTCGGCGACGGTGACGGGTCGCGTCTTGCTGTGTCTGACGGCGCTCTCCGACTACTTGTTCCCATCAGACAAACCGTCCCGTCAGACTCTCCCCGCTGTCGAGGCTGACCCTCGCCTTTCATCTGAGTTCTGGGGGATTATTCAAGGCGGCCTGACGCACAGAGACAACCTCACGCGCAAACGGGCTCTGTATCTGCTGAAGAGATGCGTGATGCTGTCAGAGGAGGACGCAGTGGAATTTTGCTGTGACCCGGCGTCTCCCGACGGTAAGGTATTGGCGTATTTGCGGTCAGGTGTCACAGGTACAATGCCTGCATTACTCCAAGGCTGTGATTACTCCAAAGCTGCTGCTTTGGATTGCTTGGATGGATGTTTCTCTGAAACATAGTTGAATTACCGTTACACTGACATACGAGAGTGAGCGCTATGTGTTTCAAGTCTGTTGGTTGCACTTGTAACTCGCTTTGGATTAGAAGCGTCTGCCAAATGACTAAAATGTAAAATGTAAATGTCAAGACATATACACCAGCAAGACCCCTCCGTTCAGCCACTTCGTGCTGTCTGGCGCCTCCCCCTGGCCACACCTGCACTTCTCGCACACGACTGCTGTCTGTCCTGGCCCCACGGTGGTGGAATGACCTCCCTGTGGATGTCAGAACGGCAGAGTCTCTGACCTCTTTCAAACGCAGACTGAAGACTCATCTCTTCAGGCTGCACCTTTCCCTCCCTACCTCACCACCATGATTAGCCTTATATCGACTATAATGGCACTTATATAGTTATATATAGATATTGTTGTGTTTTGTATTAGCTATTGTATTGTTGTACTCTGGGTATTCTAGCTGCCAACTGTGGTATGCTAGTTTGTAAGTCGCTGTATTCTTCAAGGGTTCCAACTGTATCTATATGGTCACAATAGGACTCGGAACCATACTGTCCTCTTCACACTTGTTCCTGTGTTCAATCTGCACTCCTTGTAATGTAATGTAATGTAATGTAATGTAATGTAATGGTGGTGCTTATCTGCCAGGTCATTCTCAGATCAGTCTGTTTTAATGAAATTCTCACCAATATCCGCAGGTGAGATTGTGTTTCGATGGGTCCCAGAGAAGAGCCAGCTACTCCGGGAATTCTGGGAGGACTACGCTTTGATTCTGGAGACCCTAGATGAAAACCAAGTAGGCATCTTTTAATCGGTATCAAATATGTACTGTGCATTGGCTTTTTTGTCACACCACAAAGCACTGTACTGATTTATGCAGAAAAACACTTTCTGTTGTTCACAACCGTGTCTGTCAGCTTTTATTTGGTGGAGGTAAGCTGTGTGATTTGCCAGTGTCAATAACGGTCAAGTTACTCAAAGAATTAAATTATATGCGAAGGTCTCTGTCATCATGTTTGTGATGTCACTTGTTTCCCTAGATACACTTGGTCCGGCCTGTACTGAACAGGATCAATACACTGATCGAAGCAACTGTGAGTGACACTGAAGGTAACTCAACAATAAATCTTTGCTATTTTTATTTTCTTTTATATTACTTTCAGGTATGTTCATTATTTTGAATTTGAACCTGCAACCTCTCGGCTACAAGCCCAGTTCCTAAACAACAACTACTGCTACTACTACTACTACTACTACTACTACTACTACTATTATTATGATGATGATGATGATGATGCTTAACTGTCCTTACCCCTCTTCTCTCTTCCCCTTTCCCTCAGACAGTGCCCTGCTACACCCCTCCTGGCTGCAGTGTGTGTACCAGCGCATGTTCCACAGTGAGAACAAGACCGTGATGAGGGAGGGAGTGTGCCACCTGCTGGATATGCAGTGTATACGCAGTCCGGCCTTTGCCTTGGCTTTCGCACAGGTAAGTTTATGGCATTTGGCAAACGCTCTTATCCAGAGCGACTTACAGTTGATTAGACTAAGCAGGAGACATTCCTCCCCTGGAGCAATGATGGGTTAAGGGCCTTGCTCAAGGGCCCAACGGCTGTGCGGATCTTATTGCGGCTAGACCGGGGATTGAACCCCCAACCTTGCGGGTCCCAGTCATGTACCTTAACCACTACGCTACAGGTAAAAGAGGAAGTAAACTAGCTTAGCTTACTTTAAAGGCCCACATTTTTTTTTTTATGTTACTGATTTAAGTCTAACAATTGCAGTTGGTAGGAATATGTATATTTTACAGTCTAACTAACTCACTCACTATTTTTTCAAGCTGTTTGTAAAGCTATTTCCCACGTGACATGATGTATGTTATCACATAATTATTGGGTGACGTTGCTAAGTGTTAAGATGAGGAGCTGACCACAGGAGGGCAAGAGAGTTTTCGGTCTGGGGACGGGGTTAGAGGCCTGTATAAGTTGTTTGTGTAGGATTGTCAGTATGTGTGTGCATGGTAGGTTTTAGATGTGCTAATTTCTTTACTAGGCTCTTCTCCTTGCTCTCTGTCCCATAGTTCATTGTTGGTCCTTTCTTGGACATCTTGGCCGAGAGCTCACTCTTCCACAGGTGAGTCGTCATGAGCATGTCACAAAATGGCCGTCGTCTCCGCATGTTTTTCTGTCTGCATTTGTTGGTTTCGCATGGCCATTGTAATAAGCTTCTTCCAACTGTATAGTATCACATGTTTAACGTAACTGACCCACTGATTATTGTATGACAAAAGAGCCCCCATTCTTTCTCAGTGTAGTTTGCAGCTCTGAGCTGGAATGGGTTTGCCAAGTAAGCTAATCTGTGTTCTATAGGAAGATGATTGAGGCCAGGGGCTATTGGGAATTGAAGTCCAGAGGCGGTGGCCATGGACTACTTTTAAGGAGCTCTGGACTTCACTTCCCAGCATCCCCCTCTGTAAAGTGTGGTGGCACTCGGCCGACTTAATTGCACCATGAAGGGTGTGCTTCAGGGTGATGCGAATGGCAGGTGATCGTGCAGGTCATTTCTCATGTCCTGTAGTCCTGATGATGTCTATTACCCTCCCTCAGGTCATCGAACCAGAGAATCGGGGAGCGGCCAGAGTTCGGGACCAAGCTGGAGGCCTTCCTGGTGACCTTCTTCAGTGCACTACCCCAGCAGAGCAGAGGTTAGGATCCTGTGCCCGGCTGCATAAAATGCCTCGAGCGTTTCCCTTAGTTCTGACACTTAAGCGTTAATTTCCCCTTTGCTAAGGGAATTACCTGAGGGCGTTGCATGTAAACCTTTTGACGTCTTTCTTAGGTAAGGGAAACGTTTAAGTGCTTTATTGCAATGGTTGACGTTTTACTGTAGCAAAATTCGGCAGTAGCCATGGATGCGTTATCTCATTGGTTACGATCACTTACTGTAGACTATACAATTAGATGAGGTTTTAACCCCTAACCTACGGTAGCCTAGCTATATTTTATTTTATTTTGCGAAAATGGACAGAAAACAAAAAAAGGAAACCAAATTGGACCCTTAGGGCTCGGACTCAGGATGACTTGGGCTAATCCCCAGCCCAGAGTGGCCACTGCTTGAGCTGTTGGTCAGAAACTTGACTCTTGGTTTCTGGCCAACATTGGTTTCTGGCCAAGTATTGGGTGGTGATGGATGTGTTAATTTGTTCCCAGGCTTCCATTTGTTTCTGTTGTCTGTTTCTGTCTTCCTCGTAAGGCAGGGCATCATTCTCCCTTCAGCATGTTCTGTGCAGCACTTTATGACAGTGCAGTTCTAAAAATGTGCTAGAACAAATATTTTTGCATGGAACAAATTGAGTGGATTGATTCATTAACCACGGGATCACATTACAACACTGTAATTAAGACCACCTGCTAACATAATACGGTGTATGGAGTAGTGGATACTGTAGTTAATTCTTACAAATCCTTCAGAGTTATCACATCTGTCCCAATATCATATTCCTTTAACACAAACTCCCGCTAAGATAGGCCTTCACAGCTGTGAACCAGCCGTGTTTTAACTGAGCTAACTGCAATTCTCTGTGCAGTCCTGTGTCTATAGAACCTGCAGTCATGGTCTCCACAGCGTAGCAGTACATTACATTACATTACATTATTGGCATTTGGCAGACGCTCTTATCCAGAGCGACATACAGTTGATTAGACTAAGCAGGAGACAATCCTCCCCTGGAGCAATGCAGGGTTAAGGGCCTTGCTCAAGGGCCCAACGGCTGTGCGGATCTTATTGTGGCTACACCGCAGATTAGAACCACCGACCCTGCGTCTCCCAGTAATTTACCTTAACCACTACGCTACAGGCCGCCCATTCCATTAGCAGTAATGGAGGTAGCAGACATGGTCTCCACAGCGTAGCAGTAATGGAGGTAGCAGACATGGTCTCCACAGCGTAGCAGTAATGGAGGTAGCAGTCTCGGTCTCTACAGCGTAGCATTAATGGAGGTAGCAGTCATGGTCTCTACAGCATAGCAGTAATGGAGGTAGCAGTCTCGGTCTCCACAGCGTAGCAGTACTGGAGGTAGCAGTCTCGGTCTCTACAGCGTAGCAGTAATGGAGGTGGCAGTCATGGTCTCTACAGCGTAGCAGTACTGGAGGTAGCAGTCTCGGTCTCTACAGCGTAGCAGTAATGGAGGTAGCAGTCTCGGTCTCCACAGCGTAGCAGTAATGGAGGTAGCAGTCTCGGTCTCCACAGCGTAGCAGTAATGGAGGTAGCAGTCTCGGTCTCTACAGCGTAGCAGTAATGGAGGTAGCAGTCATGGTCTCTACAGCGTAGCAGTAATGGAGGTAGCAGTCTCGGTCTCTACAGCGTAGCAGTAATGGAGGTAGCAGTCATGGTCTCTACAGCGTAGCAGTAATGGAGGTAGCAGTCTCGGTCTCCACAGCGTAGCAGTAATGGAGGTAGCAGTCTCGGTCTCTGCAGCGTAGCAGTAATGGAGGTAGCAGTCTCGGTCTCTACAGCGTAGCAGTAATGGAGGTAGCAGTCTCGGTCTCTACAGCGTAGCAGTAATGGAGGTAGCAGTCATGGTCTCTACAGCGTAGCAGTAATGGAGGTAGCAGTCATGGTCTCTACAGCGTAGCAGTAATGGAGGTAGCAGTCTCGGTCTCCACAGCGTAGCAGTAATGGAGGTAGCAGTCATGGTCTCTACAGCGTAGCAGTAATGGAGGTAGCAGTCATGGTCTCTACAGCGTAGCAGTAATGGAGGTAGCAGTCTCGGTCTCTAGAGCGTAGCAGTAATGGAGGTAGCAGTCTCGGTCTCTAGAGCGTAGCAGTAATGGAGGTAGCAGTCATGGTCTCCACAGCGTAGCAGTAATGGAGGTAGCAGTCTCGGTCTCCACAGCGTAGCAGTAATGGAGGTAGCAGTCATGGTCTCTACAGCGTAGCAGTAATGGAGGTAGCAGTCTCGGTCTCTAGAGCGTAGCAGTAATGGAGGTAGCAGTCTCGGTCTCTAGAGCGTAGCAGTAATGGAGGTAGCAGTCATGGTCTCCACAGCGTAGCAGTAATGGAGGTAGCAGTCTCGGTCTCCACAGCGTAGCAGTAATGGAGGTAGCAGTCATGGTCTCCACAGCGTAGCAGTAATGGAGGTGGCAGTCATGGTCTCTACAGTGTAGCAGTAATGGAGGTAGCAGCCATGGTCTCTACAGTGTAGCAGTAATGGAGGTAGCAGTCATGGTCTCTACAGCGTAGCAGTAATGGAGGTAGCAGTCATGGTCTCTACAGCGTAGCAGTAATGGAGGTAGCAGTCATGGTCTCTACAGCGTAGCAGTAATGGAGGTAGCAGTCATGGTCTCTACAGTGTAGCAGTAATGGAGGTAGCAGTCATGGTCTCTACAGCGTAGCAGTAATGGAGGTAGCAGTCATGGTCTCTACAGTGTAGCAGTAATGGAGGTAGCAGTCTCGGTCTCTACAGCGTAGCAGTAATGGAGGTAGCAGTCATGGTCTCTGTAGCATAGCAGTAATGGAGGTGACAGTACTTCTCTCTGCGGGGCTGTAAGCGTGCCTCTGTGCGCCCTCCATAGGTGGGGTCCTTCTGCAGCTGGTCCAGCGTTTGGGGTCCCAGCACTGGTGCGCTGTCCCCATCCTCTTCCTCTCCCAGGCCCTGTCCCGGCTGGCCCCCTGCCCCGCCCTGGATCTGCAGGGCCTCCATGCCTTCAGGTAGCTCACCTGGTGGACCACACACCGCCCCCCCCCCCCCCCCATTCCTGTCCCAGACCCCGCCTTCACCTCTGAGTTATACTCTGTGTAAGCTTGCCAGTTTTGTAATCAAGGCGAAAAGCCTCACTCTCTGTTGATAGGTTTTTAAATATTTATTTCAGCAGACAAACAAATGAACACATTTCGGCAGTAAGCCTTTGTCAGTGTTTAAAAGCCCAGCCTTTTAAATAGTCATCACTAATCATTCAATTAACACGAAGGGGGGAAAACACAATCAATCACATTAGTAAGTAGGCCTATGTGTAATGATAAACTACATAATCAAAAACACATTTACAGAAAACGGTTGAACAGTAACTCTTCGAGAGTTTTTGGTTGCAGTGTTTGAGATGTATCAATCTTGCTTGCTAGTTTGCTCATTAAAAGTAATTATGGGACATTTTAGCATATGCTCTATATTCTAAAGCTGTTAGCATTTTGCATCTTTTTTTTTTGGTTTGTACCTGTCGATCCTTTTAGGGAGGTTCTGCGCTGTACCATGATCACGCACCAGGTTCTGCTCAGGGGTGCAGCCCAGTGCTACCTGCTGGACAGCGCCCTCCACCTGACTGATGTGGTATGGCTTCTTAAAAGGACTTAGAACCGTGTTTCCCAACTCCAGTCCTGGGGACCCACATGCCAGAAGGTTTTCGTTGTAACCAGTAACTCACACACCTGATTTAATGATTGAACCAAACAAACCACAAAAATGCCCTTGATTAGTTAAATCAGGTGTGTGAGTTACTGGTTACAACAAAAACCTTCTGGCAAGTGGGTCCCGAGGACTGGAGTTGGGAAACACTGACTTAGAACCTCTAAGTGCTGGTTGCCCAGCTGTTACAAAAAAGTAAATGTTATCTAACCCAAATAAATAGTAGAAAATATTGCCCTTGTTTTAAGTTACTGTTTGCTTGACAAGTGAAATTGGTCCCATATAACCCCATTGGCATATCTTGAATTGAGTCAAATAATCTTTCAATTTGGCAGTTTTTTTTTTTTGTCTTGTTTTGTAAAAAAACTAATAGAAATGAAAGAAGATTTTAAGTGTACATATAAGGCTTAGATCCTTGTAAAGACTGACTTATTTTTAGTTTTTTGCCGTGCACAAAATTAATATATTAATATTAATTAATATAGAGGTGTACAACTGTCTGACCCCCTCCTCCCTTCCAGAGTTGCCCAGATAAAGGTGAATAAAGTGTAGCTGAATAAACGCTCGGCTGAATGAAGTTTTCCGTCTCTTGGTCTCTCCGCAGACGTCCGTGACGCTGACGGACGTGTTCGGGTTTCTGGCGCACTTCCGGGCGGAGGAGTCGCTGTGCCGGGGGACCCCACTCTGGGATCAGGTCTGAGTCGCAGGACGGGTGGGGTTTTGGGGGGGGGGGTCGGGTGTGGTTTTGTGGTTCAGTTGTGTTGCAGAGGCCTTTGATTGGCTGTTCAGAGCAGTGTCTCTCACTGGTTGTGAGGACTGTTAGATCATGTGATCAGTCATAAGCACTGACTGCCATCTAACAGGCCAACTGCAAGCCTCTGTTTGGCCAGCTACTTTAGGACATGTCTAAGGTTTGACACATAATTTAATAAAAAATGATGTATTTGCAAGAGTTTGTCCCCCCCAGCCCCCCTTACCTCTGCCTGGCTACTTTTCAGACCTGTCTGGCTACTGAACATTTTAGAAATGTCCTGCAGTCACCTAAGATATTCCCAGAAATGGCTTGCGAATTTGACAGAATTTGTCGGAAACAAATTATCAGAACTCGATATCGCTGAAGTGAAATAGAGAATTGACTGTATTTGTGTGTTTCCTCTAGGTGTGTGACTGGCTGCTGGACTGTGAGGGGAGATTTAAGTGCGTTCTCAGAGACGGGGATTCGAACCCAGAACCTGGGTCTGAGCGGTCGGTTCGGGGATTTGTCCAGAACCAGCTGGAGTCCTTCCTCAGAGTCCCGGCCAGCATCGGTGAGGGGGGGAGCAGGGTAGAGCTGGGGTGGGGGGTGTCTGCTAATACACCCAAGCTTCAGCAGGAATATGTGTGGGGGGAAGGGAAACTTAAATGAAGCAGTGGTGTAATCAGGGATGCGTAGTCATTTCATGCTGCACCTCTGGTGGTAATTAGTAATTACACAGTTGTAAAAAAATGATCCACCTCGTTTGTGGCAGCTTTTAGAGCTCTATTTTATAGCTGCTACGGAAATTGGTGATGGCTCATTTCACAATAAGAGAAAAGTGTAATTAGCAGCAGTGTTTAATTGCAGGTGTGTAGGCTGTGCGTGTGTGGGACTGTGTTGCTCTGGATGACCTGCTCTGTCACTGACCGCAGATGTGAGTGCCAGCGTACCGGACCCTCGGGAGGCAGAGTCTTTGGCCCGAGCCATCCTCCTCTCTGCTGACATGCAGAGGCGGAGACCCGGGGAGAATGCCCCCGGTGGCCTGGAGGAGGTACTGCATCCTCTACTGGACACGCTCACCAGACTGCGCACCAACGTGTACCTTCCCCTGAGCAAGACCGACAAGAGCCTGCAGCTCCTGCTCCAGCTGCTTCAGCTGCGTCAGCTGCCCCGCAGGGGAGGCAGCCGGAGCGCACACACAGGTCTGCCTCCTGATTGGCTCTGTTGCACTCGTCATTGTGATGTCATCGCCCATTTTCGGGGGAAGTACGTTACTTGCAGATTGTACCCGCTGTGTTCTTTAAGGCGGATGTTCCGTCTCTCTACTAGTGAACACGAAATCATTCACATCGGTTAATGAATGTTAATAAAGAGGTGTCATGAAGTATGACATTGTCGTGATAGATATTTTGTCCTATAAACACAGCACCGCTCAGAATGTGCAGTATACAGGCATTGACCGTTTCGTTTGTCTGTAGAATGCGGTGTTGTCCCTGAGGTTTCATACCTATTGCTGACAGGCGATGGTGTTTTGGTGTAGCGGCTATTGCGTTTACGAGACATTCGGCTCCTTTTGTGTTCCGTGCTCCTGATCCGTGTGTGTCGTTCCCCACAGCGGACGGCGTCTCGGTCGCCGTGGAAACAGCCGTGTTGGGCGTGGCAGAGCCGGTGCAGGAGTTCCTCCTGCGGAGGTTGAGCGGGGAGCTGTGTGCGGTAAGAGCTCCGTTTATCTCTCTCTCTTTCACACGATCATCCTCTCCTCCTTCCTCTCTCTCCCCCCTCTGTGTCTGTTTCTGTCCTTCTCTCTACCCTACCCTCTCTCTGTCACTCAGAGCTGTCTGTGTTCTGGGTCTGTAGCGGTCTGATGTGGACCGGGCAGCTCTGTATCTCTCTCCTGTTCTCTGTCTCTGTCACTCATCGCTGTCTGTATCAGTAACTCTGGTGTGCTCATCGCTGTCTGTATCTGTAACTCTGGTGTGCTCAGAGCTGTCTGTATCAGTAACTCTGGTGTGCTCAGAGCTGTCTGTATCAGTAACTCTGGTGTGTTCTGGGTCTATAGCTGTCTGTATCAGTAACTCTGGCGTGCTCAGAGCTGTCTGTATCAGTAACTCTGGTGTGCTCTGTGTCTGTAGCTGTCTGTATCAGTAACTCTGGCGTGCTCAGAGCTGTCTGTATCAGTAACTCTGGTGTGTTCTGGGTCTGTAGCTCTGTGATGTTGACAGATCCAGTCTGTATCTCTCCCTCTGTCACTCACTGCTGTCTGTAAACGTAACTCTGGTGTGCTCAGAGCTGTGTGTATCAGTAACTCTGGTGTGCTCAGAGCTGTGTGTATCAGTAACTCTGGTGTGCTCAGAGCTGTGTGTATCAGTAACTCTGGTGTGCTCAGAGCTGTGTGTATCAGTAACTCTGGTGTGCTCAGAGCTGTCTGTATCAGTAACTCTGGTGTGCTCAGAGCTGTCTGTATCAGTAACTCTGGTGTGCTCAGAGCTGTCTGTAACAGTAACTCTGGTGTGCTCAGAGCTGTCTGTATCAGTAACTCTGGTGTGCTCAGAGCTGTCTGTAACAGTAACTCTGGTGTGCTGAGAGCTGTCTGTAACAGTAACTCTGGTGTGCTCAGAGCTGTCTGTATCAGTAACTCTGGTGTGCTCAGAGCTGTCTGTAACAGTAACTCTGGTGTGCTCAGAGCTGTGTGTATCAGTAACTCTGGTGTGCTCAGAGCTGTCTGTATCAGTAACTCTGGTGTGCTCAGAGCTGTCTGTAACAGTAACTCTGGTGTGCTCAGAGCTGTGTGTATCAGTAACTCTGGCGTGCTCAGAGCTGTGTGTATCAGTAACTCTGGTGTGCTCAGAGCTGTCTGTATCAGTAACTCTGGCGTGCTCAGAGTTGTCTGTATCAGTAACTCTGGCGTGCTCAGAGCTGTGTGTATCAGTAACTCTGGCGTGCTCTGTGTCTGTAGCGGTCTGTATCAGTAACTCTGGTGTGCTCAGAGCTGTCTGTGTCAGTAACTCTGGCGTGCTCTGGTTCTGTAGCTCTGTGATGTGGACCGGGCCGCTCTGTATCTCGCGGTTCTGAGGGAGCTGGTCCGGCTCTACGCTGCGGTCGGATGGCACCGGTCCAGTCGGCTGGGCGGGCTCGTCCCGGCTTTGGTCCATAACTGCCTGAGGAGGCTCCAGGAACCGGAGGAGGAGGTAGAGGAGAGATTCTCTCCGTTATGTTATTCATTTCACCCGACTATAAAAACATCTGTCCTCTTACATTCAAAATAATTTGTACCAATAACATTTTACTCCCTTTTGCAGTAAAATTATGGAGTGGCAGTGAGATTTTGATGTAATGAGACCCCAAATATCTCAGTAAACATAGAAACTGACTATTTATCATGCTTTGGAATAGTTTACAGTATCTTTGTGTGTTCTTGTCAAATCAGGGTATTCTAGCATTGGAACAGGAATTGGCCATTTTTAAGTAACATAAGAAACCCCTGCTGTGTGAAACGGGAGGATGTCATGTGACCCGGCCCCGTCACCCTTGTTCCCAGAATCCTTCAGTGTGCGGGCAGGTGGGGCTCATCGTGAGCATGGCGTCTTTAGCACAGCTGTGTGAGCTGGGGGAGGAGCACCGACAGGAGCTGCATCCCGAAGCCCTCCGAGCGCTGTCCTCGGTCACGGGACACTTCTTCTCCTCCTCTGCCTCGTCCTCCTCTTCCTCTTCTTCCTCGTCGGCCGACCTCATCCGGACTTTGCTCAAACCTGCGGCTTCCGCCACCAACCAGGAGGGGTCAGTATAAGTCAGAGTGGCTTCACTAGAGTCTGTCAGTTTTGCTTTGTTTTTCTGGACGTCTCCGGTCTCGCGGAAACCCTCAGAGGCAGCCCGTTAATACTGCTCGCCTTTGGTAAATCTGTGACGGTGATTTATCTGCGTGTTTAAGGATCACTTCGTGCTCTCATAAGTCACGGTCCAGTGTGACAGGTACTTCTTCATAATGCCTGCAGTAATTGGAAACGATGGTTGGAGAAGGCCTGGACACATTGCAGTACACTGCTCTAACACTGAGCAGAATAACCGTGCACATCCCATTATGTGTGCATGCATGTCAACATGGGGAGGCCTGTAGCGTAGTGGTTAAGGTACATGACTGGGACCTGCAAGGTCGGTGGCTCGATCCCTGGTGTAGCCACAATAAGGTCTGCACAGCCATTGGGCTCTTGAGCAAGGCCCTTAACCCTGCATTGCTCCAGGGGAGGATTGTCTCCTGCTTAGTCTAATCAACTCTTACGTCGCTCTGGATAAGAGCGTCTGCCAAATGCCATTAATGTAATGTCATGACACTGTGTAGGAAATATCCGAGCTGAACTGTCTACTACTTTAAGACACATTCCTATTGCGGTTCTGGGCTTAGGGAGAACCGAGTAGCCTAGTCAATAACAACTATGATCGATATCTGATCCTTCATGGGGAGTAGAATTGACTGTAAATTGATGAATTGCCATCATCATTATTAGTTATTATTGTTAATCTTGTTCAGTCGCAATTTCTTCGATCGCCCCTGTGCGCCATTTTCTATCTGCAAGGTGTAACTCTACACCGGCTCTCTGTGATGGGCCCCGGCCTGTGTGTGTTCCGCAGGGGTGCGGATGAGGGTCCGGACCTGCGGGGGTGGGGGCGCCTGGCGGCCCACTTCGTGCGGGACCAGTGGACCTGTCTGCGCTTCGTCCTGGCCTCTCGGGCCCCGGCCGGGCCCCCGCTGACCGTCCCGGCCCCTGCGATTCTGGGGGCCGCCATGGAGGCGCTGGCCATCCTGCCCAGCGACCTGGTTCTGCCGGTTCTGGACTGCATGACCGCCCTGCTGCCCCAGGTCAGTAGTGTGATCGCCCTATATTGCCATAATTTACAGCCGAATCTAGTCCCACCCCCAAATTCCCATAGAGATCTATGCAAATGCAAAGAGTTTTAGTTTGGCTTGTAAGACCTGGAAATCCAGACTCTGATGATGTTGATTGGTCACAGACATCAGGAAGTGCATGCAAAGGATATGCAACCAAATGCAAAACATGACTCTTTTATTTGACGTTGTCTCAAACATTGAAATGGGGCACTACGTCGAAAAAGTGCTGTAATTACAACATGGTGAAACCAAAATGTAAAACCAAAATGTATAGAAATGCCTATAATTATTCTGTGTCTGCGTTTGACCACGTATGAATTGTTTGATTACAAACAGAGAAAATAAAATTTAAAATCAGAAAAAGACAAGTTGACCCCAAACGATTATTTTGTTAATGTCATGTTCATATTTAAAATAATTATCCAGATATATATTAATATTGTGTTGTGCTATATTGAGGCATGTGCATTGTATTGATTGTGGCAACATATTTAAAAGAACCTAATTTAAGAAACCATTTTTTTAATTATTGAATTAATTATTTAAATGTATCTGTGGGTGCAGGCCTTCAAGGG
>NC_083777.1:28343018-28398018 GCF_963514075.1 Conger conger | reverse complement strand
GATGGTTTGTGGTTCAAGCCCCAGTGTAACCGTGATAAGATCCACACAGCTGTTGTGCCACTGAGCAGAGCCGTTTTACCCCACACTGCTCCAGGGAGGATTGTCCCCTGCTTAGTCTATAAGTCTCTTTAACTTTAAGTTAAACTGTAAGTCACTTTGGATAAAAGTGTCAGCTGTATAACAAATTATTTTATATTATTATAAGTGATCCCATCATTGACTGTGTCTGTGCAGGAACGCGATGAAGAACTGGACCAGGATTCAGGAGCATTTCTTCTTTGGAGCCTTTCACCCACTGAGGGACTACAGCATGGAGGTGTGTCTGTCAGAATATACTGCCTGTGTCTGATTTAAATCCGCTTTATTCAAATGCCAAACCCGACCTGTCATACTGCAAAACCGCAAAGATAATGATGATATCTGCACCACTGGTAATGGAACTAATCATATTATTTAATGAATATAATAAACTAATGCTAATATTACCACAATTAGTTTTTCTTTGTGAAATTATGTTATTCACGTTCCACTGTCAGTTATTAGTTGTTTGGAACAGAGGGATAATTTCTCATAACTAATGTTTTTACATTCTCATCTCCTGTTGTTTTCCAGACCATATTCCACACTTTTCCCAGCTTGTCCGAGCTCGCGGACGACGAATGGATTCCTCCCTGGAAGTTTGAGCGGCTGGTGGATTTTTCCCAGAGTTCCGTGCTCCCGTTGCGGAATCCCAACCAGGACCTGAGCCAGCTGCAGCCTGGGGATTGGGTCCAGCAGGACAAAGGTGCAGGTTAACCTCCGGGCCACAAGGGGGCAGCAGACTAAGACCTTTGTATGGGAGTCTGGAGTGGAGGTAGACTGAGCTGGCCTTTGTCCCTCGAGTTAACTTGAGAATGACTGGCTATCTAGAACCAATGTGTTGGGTGGTAAAGTATTTAAGGGTGAGTGAAAGTCAAAGCACGCTCCTACTGTTCAGACCGAGCTCTCTGTTGTTTATGTGTGTGACACACTATGGCACACACTAATGTGGACACAAGCATATGGACAGCAATCATCTACACTGCCAGTCTGCCCAGTCTGTTGTGGATTTTCGATAAAGGGGTTATTAACCAATATTAACCATTCCGGGTGCCTGAGATGAAGAATTATGGGACCCCCTGGTTTAGAGAGGTTATTACATTACATTACATTACATTATTGGCATTTGGCAGACGCTCTTATCCAGAGCGACATACAGTTGATTAGACTAAGCAGGAGACAATCCTCCCCTGGAGCAATGCAGGGTTAAGGGCCTTGCTCAAGGGCCCAACAGCTGTGCGGATCTTATTGTGGCTAGACTGGGATTAGAACCACCGACCTTGGGTATCCCAGTCATTTACCTTAACCACTACGCTACAGGCCGCCCAGTGCCCAGGTTATGATGGAGCTGAACAGGGTTAGGGGGTGCGGTTGGTTGACGGAGCTGATTGAGGGCTCCGCTGTGTCAGCAGAGGGGGAGAAGGAGGAGCGCTGGGCGGAGGTGCAGAAGAAGATGACCCCCTGGAGGCTGGGGGTACAGGACCAGGACCCCGAGCTGCAGCCGGTGCCCCAGCAGAGGGCCGCACGCCTGGGCAAGCTCCACAGCGCCCTCCTGGTGGTGGCATCCCTCATCGACAAGCCCACCAACCTGGGAGGTAAGACGCGCACACAGTTATTCACATCAAATCCACTTTATTTGTATTTGACTGTTGGTCCAAGCCTGCCAGGACATGGCTGGCTATATGCTGTATGATGTGACTGTATTCCGATCAATGTTCGTGGACAGTATTTCGGTTGGTTCGGGGGCAGTTTCTTTCATGAAGACACGTATTCTAACTAATATGTGTAGACATTAAACACTCATGCTGCGATGGACTGGCGACCTGTCCAGGGTGTACTCCTGCCTTTTGCCCAATGTATTTCTGGGATGGGCTCCAGCCCCCCTGCGACCCTGTTCAGGATAAGCGGGTTCAGATAATGAATGAATGAATGAAACACTCATGTATTGTGTTGGACACACATGACATTACATTACATCGCATTTTATTTAGCCGACGCTTTTATGCAAAGTGACGTACAAATCACTGCAAATCATACAACAAACGCATCAGATGAGGTACAATTTATATATGATTGGTTGTAAGGCCATGAATGTAAGACCAGTACACAAGGTAAACAGGCCAAGTCTGTAACTACTATACCAAGACAACTGCAACTTGAGGAACTACAGTACTGAGACCACTACAAATTCCTCAGTCCTAGATTATGAGGGTGTAAAATACAAGGGGCGCACCACACACGCATGCAAGCACACACATACCAACCCCCTAGCAGTGCTAATATGCACCTCACCTGTGTAAGACCGGGTTCAGTGGGCACTTTGTTTTAGCTGTGTTCTCTTTCACAGGTAAGTGCCAGCCTGCTGGAGCCAGCGTTGCTAGGCGCTGCTGCTATAGCTATTGGCGCACTGTGCAAACGCCCGTCGTGACCGTTTCAGTTTATTCAGAGATTAAATCAACAGCGGCGCGTCGCGTTTAATGGCTTCCGCCGGCACATCAATCGCTCTCGCGCCAAACACCCCGCTGCCGGCTTTCATTGTGTTTTTATTGGTCCACGCTGGAGAGAACCTCATTTAGAAAATGCGTGTTGAAGTGATGTAAAAGGTAATCGAGTAAGCCTTGATTATCGTCCCTGCGAGACGCAGCGATTTGACCTGCGATCTGTCTCTCGATTGCTTCGTGCGAGCAGGGCTGTGTCGGACCTGCGAGATCTTCGGGGCGAGCGCTCTTGTGATGGACGGCCTTCATCACCTCAAAGACAAGAACTTCCAGGCGCTGAGCGTGTCGGCCGAACTCTGGCTCCCCCTGCTGGAGGTGGGCGGAACTGAATAGTTTTGTGTCTGACCTTTGACCTCGTACTTGTCAATTTAACCTCCAGACCGCAAGGGGGCAGCAGAGTGAGAACTGTGTATGGGAGACCGGGTTTATAATGTTGAGTGGAGTTAGACTCGGAGGCGCTAGACTAGCGGTTCAGGTGAACAGGGTGAGTGAGTGAGTGAGGGTAGAGATGGTGCTCAACAGGGGCGTGAGTTAGAGATGGAGGTTGTAAACATGCCCTGTCATTCTGTTTCTGTAGTAAGGATCCCAATGATGGGGGTGTGGGGGGTCCTTGGATTTATCATCTCTGTTCATCATGCAGGTGTTGATGTACAGGCTTCAGAGCTAAAATATTTTTTTGTGAATATACGTGAGGCGATGAGGAAGCTCTCAGTAATCCAGTGGGACTGGTCTCACCAGCACACACAGGTGTTTCAGTCAGTTTCATCACAGGTAATGCCAGCGACAGACTGTTAAACCGCAACCCAGTTTCACAGTATCTGTGGGGTAAATAGACATGCATTGCCTGGAAAAGTGTTCAAAACCGCATTCTAGCTTACTACTCGTACTAAACTCCCAGCTGATTTGCATTGAGATGTAGCATGAGTAGTATGCTAAGTTTGAGTTTTCGAACGCAGCCGTGGTTTTGACCGTCCTCCCCCTGGCAGGTGAAGCCAGGTGAGCTGTCGGACTTCCTGCAGGTGAAGAAGAGGGAGGGCTACTGCATTGTGGGAGTGGAGCAGACGGCCAACAGCCAGAGCCTGCCGGACTACCGCTTCCCCGAGAAGAGCCTACTGCTGCTGGGGTGGGTCTACAGGCCTGCAGCCTCTTACTGCGGTGCCTGTGTCTGTCAGCTTATACCACTGTGCTCTATACCAGAGTGGGCCACTGTGCCTGTGTCTGTCAGTTTATACCAACCACTGTGCTCTATACCAGAGTGGGCCACTGTGCCTGTGTCTGTTAGCTTATACCACTGTGCTGTATACCAGAGTGGGCCACTATGCCTGTGTCTGTCAGCTTATACCAACCACTGTGCTCGTGTCTGTCAGTTTATACCAACCACTGTGCTCTATACCAGAGTGGGCCACTGTGCCTGTGTCTGTTAGCTTATACCACTGTGCTCTATACCAGAGTGGGCCACTGTGCCTGTGTCTGTCAGCTTATACCACTGTGCTCTATACCAGAGTGGGCCACTGTGCCTGTGTCTGTCAGCTTATACCACTGTGCTCTATACCAGAGTGGGCCACTGTGCCTGTGTCTGTCAGCTTATACCACAGAGCTCTATACCAGAGTGGGCCACTGTGGCTGTGTCTGTCAGCTTATACCACTGTGCTCTATACCAGAGTGGGCCACTGTGCCTGTGTCTGTCAACTTATACCACAGTGCTCTATACCAGAGTGCCTGCTCTTGGGTTGAGTTTGGTTGGGTTAATCCAGCTTTGTTGCAGTATAACCCTGGAGCTGTGTTCTGTATGCACACTTACACTCACACTCTCTCTCACACACACACACACCCCAAAGAAGAGAAAAGTGGTCAAAGACAGCTCTATTCAAGACACTGTTTACACCAGATGTTTGGGGAGCTGTATACAGATATGTGACTGTTGGAGGCTTAGTAAACCTTGCACTTTCTCACCTCACAATTACACCCCCCCCCCCCCCCCCCCCCCCCCATTATCTGCAGAGTGTGACTGGGCCGTGGCTCTGGTGAGTGTCAGTGTGACTCTGCTGGCTACATGTCACTGTAGACTGGCTATTACAGACACATTACAGCTCACTCCACAGGGAGGAGGGCTCATTAAACTGGTGGCAAGCTCAGACAGGTCCTTCATCTGTGCAGCAAGTAAACAGAGGTAGAAGTGTGTGTGTGTGTGTGTGTGTGTGTGTTTGGGTGCAAGAGGCTAGTTTAGCATAATTGCACTGCACAGCTTTGCCAGCTCCTAAGTGATTTCTCCTGCTCTGTGGAGTCAAGCTGTGTGTGCGTTTGGAACGTGTCTTTGTGCGTCTATGTGTGTGCCTGTGTGCGCGCTCTCATAGGTTTATGTGTACGTGTGTGTGTATGTGTGTGTGTGTGTGTGTGTGTGTGTGTGTGTGTGTGCGCTCTCATAGGTTTATGTGTACGTGTGTGTGTGTGTGTGTGTGTGCGTGTGTGCCTGTGTGTGTGCGCTCTCATAGGTCTATGTGTACGTGTGTGTTAATGTGTATATGCACTATATCCTTCTCTGCTCGGACAGGAACGAGCGCGAGGGGATCCCGGCCAACCTGCTGCAGCTCCTGGACGTGTGTGTGGAGATCCCCCAGCAGGGCATCACGCGCTCCCTCAATGTGCACGTGAGCGCCGCCCTGCTGGTGTGGGAGTACACGCGCCAGCACCTGATCCCGGGAACTCAGCCCACAGTGACCTCTAACTTCTGACCCTTAACCCCTGGAACTCAGCCCACAGTGACCTCTGACTCCTGACCCCTGGAGCTCAGCCCACAGTGACCTCTGACTCCTGACCCCTGGAGCTCAGCCCACAGTGACCTCTGACTCCTGACCCCTGGAGCTCAGCCCACAGTGACCTCTGACTTCTGACCCTGGAACTCAGCCCACAGTGACCTCTGACCCCTGGAACTCAGCCCACAGTGACCTCTGACCCCTGACCCCTGGAGCTCAGCCCACAGTGACCTCTGACTTCTGACCCTTGACCCCTGGAACTCAGCTCGCAGTGACCTCTGACTCCTGACCCCTGACACTCTGGTGCCTGCACAGTTTACTGTTACATCTGACCCTTCGTAGGCTGTTCCCCTGCCTCGTCTCTCTGATGTTTTTTTTACCAGTGTCGTTGCTTCCACTGACATACTTTTTGCTGCATTGATGGAGTTGGAAGTGTGGGGCCTTGTTTCTGATGTTTACATTTTTGGTCCTTTTGGTGCTGCAAAGATGCAAAGACTACCCCCCCCCCCCCCCTTTCTCCCCACCGTAGTACTCTCTGCTCCTCATTACAGAGAAACGGTAATGACTGCCGAACAGTGGTGTAATATCCCTGCAATTCTATCACGATTCTCCCTAGGAGAATAAAGGATAAACCTTGTTTTTGCAGCATTTCGACTCCAAATGTGAAACACAGCCCCAGGCCTTAGTCAAGAGAATTTAAAACGAATAAATAGATTTTGTAAAAAAATGTACTATTATGGTTATATTGATTTTTTTTTTTTGGTGTGTCTGTTTACAATTGTCTGTGTGTGTGTGCATACCGTCGTGAGGAGTTTCCCAGAGATATGAGCATGCAAATACAAAAGGCTTGGAAAACCACAAGGAGCAAGTTTTCCGATAACACTAACGATTTACCGCATTCTGTTAAATTCTGCGAGAAGGTTATTACAGAGTTTATGTTCTGGGCCCTTTGAACAAATGGAGGAGGAGAGAGAACGGAATGACTGGAGGGAAATTACTGGGGTAATTACTGCTTTCGAGTGGATGAGAATACTCCCCATTTACAATGATGGTTTTTCTCAAATGTATTTATTTCTTTTCTGTACACGACGGCGGGTGAGGGGAAGACGAACGGTTAATGTTTAAATATGAACCGTGAACATCTCAATACATAAAATATATATTTGAATAAAAAAATCATAGACATTAACTATTTTTTAATATGAGTTTTCTCACGCAAGTGATTTAAATATAGTTCTATTTTACGAACATTATCTAAATCTTGAATACATACAATCATGCATTTGTATGCTACACTAGAATTGAAGCCCCATTGACGTTTGGGACTGATCTATGTACACAACGAACAGGTCATACACTTTCAACAACCTGTGTAATTGGCAACAGGTATATTTAAGCAAAGACTGTTTAAAATGTAAGGCGGCCAAATAAACTACATTTGCTGTGGGTGAGGACATTATTCCTGCCGCAGACCACTTGAATAAACAAATGGGGTTTCCTCATTGTTTGAATATGCAATGTGTACTTTTCTCGGTTCATTATCAGCCCCGGTGTTGCAGTGGGAACGGAGGATGAAAGACGTTAAATGTATGATTGTATTCCTCGTATTTGCTCAGGATTTATTGTTCTTTATATTTCAGTTTTTTTTTTCGTTTTTAATTTTTCCGTTCAGCCAAAAGGCCGGGACATGCGAACGCGGTAATCCACCGGCTTGGTGCGTTCGCCACGCCACACCCCGATTTGCCGGTAGACTAGTGACAAGACAGGTGGCATAGCCGAGGACGAGCCAATTGAAGAAGCAAGGGAGAAGACCGGTGCAAGGCTGGTGAAAGTCTAGCCGTCCGCTTTCTGGATCAGCGCCTTCTGCGCTTGGCGTGTCACCGTGACGACCGCGTGGAATTCCAAGTTATTTTTCTGCTTTTATGGACCAGCCCAGTCGATGGTCGAACTCCGGTGACCCGTCCATTGCTGAAATGCGACTGGCTTCAGCCAACTCGACGGTGACAAGACTCGTCTTGCCTCAACACAAGCTGTTCTTGGAAGTTTTAATCGTGCTGATGTGTCTGGGTGCAGTGACAGGTGTGTCCGTTTGTACGTGAGAAGTTTAAGTTCCTATAACCTGTTGAATATCATTGATAATACATAGATGAACCGCATTTGGTTGTATTTTTATCATTACAGTTATATAACTTTTTAATATAGCTAAGTTATTTTTTACCGAACGATTTTTTACTATCATTTTGATACAAACACTTTTTACGGTTAGCCAATATTATTGTGGCATTTTTATTCTGATAATTCGTGAATTTATTATTTGATAATTATCTCCACATACATCTACGTACATTTACAGATTCTACTGATTTGTAGGTTATATCTTGCCTGAAATATCAAATGATTCGTACGTGATATTTATCTTCTTTTTTAAATACTTGCTTCATGACGTAATGTTTTATAACGTAAACGTTACAAATAGATACTTTGTCGATGCATTGATTGAAATGCATATCGTTGGGTTTAAATGTAGTATTATTATTATTATTATTATTATTATTATTATTATTATTATTATTATTGTGTATTGAGTCCAGTATGTGTTGTGGCCATCTATTATGAAGACCTTACTCTGAAAACTTAAAAAATGTATTATTTTAATTAATGCCTATACCCCCAGGCAACATCCTGGTGATCCTTATTGTTGCGGCAACGAAGACGTTTCATTCTGTGACGTCGGTGCTGGTCATCAACCTGGCCATCAGCGATCTGCTCGTGGGCATTGGGGTCATGCCCTTCCTGGCCGTGTCGGTCGTCAACGACGCGTGGGTCAACTGCACTGTCAGTATCGCCATCCATATTATTATTATTATTATTATTATCATGCGTGAAATTCGAACATTACGAGAAATGCTTGTTATTCCTCGCTGCTTACTCCACAATGGTCTGCCTTCACTACAGGATTAGGCTAAATATTCCATTCCACGTTTTTATAGAATACAAATTCATACAGCTGAATATTTAGCTGAAAGGTACACCTGTAATGCACTACCTGGGAATCAAATCTTCTGTCATTAAGCCCAGTTCCATAACCATTATACTCAACAGGGTGCATGAATGTTTTTGTTGTTGTTTGTTTTAGTTAAGTTTTGTTCTTGGAACCTCAAAGTGACTATAAGAGGGAGATTCTCTGAAGACAGATTTGTCCAAGTAGGCAGCTTTGATAATCTATGTTGTCCACCGATATGATGGTCCTTAATGATAATCCCTAATCAAACATGAGTATAATTTAATATTGAATATAGAGTCATTCTATATTGGCACATATTCATGATAAATATTCCCCATTTGCCTTTTGTGTGTGTATGATTTATGAAACCTCCGGTTATGTGCAATTCAATTTGTCTCTATTGTTTAAATGCCTTGAAGTGGAAACTGGCTGTCAGACTGCTGAGTTGGTAAAGATGCACAGTAAAGTATTCACTGTGTTAAATCAACTCTTCCAGTCTATTTGAGCCCATATTCGCCTGAGTGGGATCAAATAGATTGTAAGCTTTGATTTAACACAGTGAATATTTTACTGCACAGTCAGCAGGAGAATGGGATGAGCTCTGTTATCAAATTATGATTCATAAAGGAACCTTGTGAAAGACAGCATCACAGCGTGGATATAATTTGGTGTCTGCAGTCAGAATGGTTCTGAATCCCTTCCTCTGTTGAATTTGTTAATGTAATAATGTAGGGCAGGGGTGTCAACCTGAATTCCCAGGGGGCCGCCTGTGTCTGCTGGTTTTTGTGGTTTCCTTTCAATCCGCTGTCAATTAAGGCCTCGAGAACAAGGTGTGTCGATTCTTTAGCCAATCAATGACTTAAATCAGGGGTCTCCAATCTTATCCTAAAAGGGCCGGCGTGGGTGCAGGTTTTTGTTTTAACCCAGCAGTAACACACCTGATTATACTAATGAACTAATCGTGGTCTTTAATCAAGACCTAGATGAGTAGAATCAGCTGTCTTAGTCTTGTGCTAAAACAACAACCTGCACACACACCGGCCCTTTCTGGATAAGATTGGAGACCCCTGACTTAAATGAACCACAGGTTCTGAGAACTACCTGAAAACCAGGACTGGAGTTTGACACTTGTGACTTAAGGTTTTTTTTTTGTTTTTTTTTTCATGTATATTATTATTATTATTATTATTATTATTGTATACTATTAGACCTCACATTTTCCTTTTTGTGGCCCGTGCAGGACCTGTGTCTGTACGTGGGCTACACCTCCTCGGTGTACTGCACGGCGTCGGTGCTGACGCTAGCCGCCATCGCCCTGGACCGCCACCAGTCGATCATGGACTGCCTGCGCTACGGCTCCCGCTGCACGGCCTGGCGTAAGGGCGTGACGGTGCTGTGGATCTGGCTGCAGGCCGCCGTCACCTGCAGCCCCCCGCTGCTGGGCTGGAGCCGGGTGGAGTACGTGGGCCCCATGTACATCTGCACGGTCAGGTGGTCCAGCAGCCCCAGCTACACCGCCTTCGTGTTCACCCTGTCCTTCCTGCTGCCCGGCGCCGTGCTGCTCTTCTGCTACGCGCGCATCGTGAAGGTGGCCCGGGGTCACGCCCGGCGGATCCACGACCTGGAGGACCGCCTGCAGCGCAGCAGGGGCCCCCCGGCCGGGGCCGGCCCGCCGGGCCCCCCCCAGGCCGACCCCAGCTGGGATAGGCCCACCTCGTCCCGGCCGGTCTACTACCTGAGCGGCCGGATTGTTCCGGAAGCCCGTCTGGACCGGAGCCGCCCGTGTCCGGTTCCCCCCGACCGGCCGTGCGGCGCGGCGGGTACGGCTGACCCCGGTGAGGCCGGCGGGCGTCTGCACCTCCACGCCGGCGCGCCTCCTCAACCCCCCCCCCACCACCAGCAGCATCGGGGCACGGTGCGCCTGCTGATGGTCATCTGCGCCTTCTTCCTGTGCTGGACGCCGTTCATGGGCGTGATGCTGGTGCAGGCCGTGGAGACCGCCCTGTCCCGGCCCTCCAGCGCCGTCCCGTCCGCCCTCGTCACCTTCTCCTACTGGCTGCTGCTGCTCAACTCCGACATCAACCCGCTGCTCTACGCCCTGCTCAGCCAGCGCTTCCAGGGGGCGCTCAAGAGCCTGCACCGCCGGCTGGGGTCCGCCGTGGGCCGGGCGCGGGACGGGGGCAGCGAGGGGGAGCGCGAAACCCACCAGCCCTGCTCCGTCACCAACGGTCACCGCCCGCCGTCAAGCTCCAACAACGCCCCCCGAGAACGGACTAGCAACCGCACCTCTCTCTCCTCCCCGGACTCAAATACGAACAGCTTCTACCTTCCCGGGAGTGCCTCTTCCTCCTGCTCTTCCTCCTGCCTTGTGTGGCAAAGCGGTGGCAAGGACAGGAAAGTGGACTGCCTTCAGGTCCCCTCCAAGCCACAAGAGGGCGACAGACTCCCTTTCTCAGCTGCTACCAAGAAGAGACAAGCAACTTTCTTTTTCGGCCAGATTACCGTGAGGGTGGAACATGCCGTGGACTGAAAAAATTCAGGATATTTATGGACACAAGACTGGGATATTATTATTATTATTATTCATGTCCTGTTTATGGTCTGTTTTGTTTGCGTTCTCTTTGTTTTTAGATAAGCAATAACCATAAAGCATCTCTATTTCAGTCATGAACTGCCCAGAAGAGTTGGTATTAAGTACCATTACTTCACTGAAAGTACCTAAAACTTGTATGGTTTATATGCAGTGCAGTGTACACGTTCACAGTAGTTTGGCCTGTCATGTTTAGGCCCGGTGGGTCATGAGTTTTAGCGTTTTCATGTTACGGTGCATTCTAAAGCGTCAGTCTTTCTGTGCGGCGATGTGCCCGCGGTCTGGCCTCACGCCTGTCCCACTGCGATTGGCGACGGGACTTGGTCACAGGGTGAGTCATCGCCCAGAGAGGTTGGGTGTTTATTTTCAGTTTCCCGTGCGTCTTCACGGAGGAAAGACTCCCGTTCCTGATGCTGCTGCTTTCACTGCGCTTGTTCGGCTGTGAAACTGCTGGGGGAGAGGGAGCGCTACAGCAGAGGATGTGCCCGTTTGTGGGCCGCTGTCCTCAACTGACCCGGGATGACGCAGCATTAGGAGGGACCTACAGATGTGAGCGTTACAAAGCACCAAAGGTTCTGACCGTCACCGATGTGCCCCTTGTTTTAGAAGAGGATTATTTGCGCTACCCAGTCAAAAAGGCTTCAGGGATGAGTGCTGATGTCTGTGATGTTTTAAATGCGACGGAGTTGACCGATGGGTGTTTTACCTCCTCGTCCACAGTAAACTTAGTTTGGTCTTACACACCCCCGTTCAGCCTGACCGATCAGAAAAAACCCTTAAAGAAAAGGTTTAATTAGAAAAACAAGCATTTTAAAGATTAATCATGAATAATGAATCAGTATATTTCTCATGAAAAAACATTGTGCTGCATGTTTATATATGCAAATATTACAGTATACCTTTAATAACGACCTTGTGCCTGCTTTTTTTATTCCTGAACAAATAGAGGGTCTTTAAAGATGTCCAGTGGACACAGTAATCCTTATGGCTGTACTCATTTTAAAATGATCTTTTTAGCATATCATTGCTTATTTGGCAGCTGTTCACTGTATGGGTTAAATGTTAAGCACTTCAAGTCATAGTCCACTATCTATTTAATCCTTGCATCTTCAGAATCATCCTTGATGAATTTGTTTTGCTTTCATTTTGTGAATACATTCAAATGAAAATAAAACCCCTCATTGAATTTCACACAAGAACGTAACATACTATATTCCAACTGACCAAACGGCAGATATAATAGTCTTGAATCATTTATTCACACGGTACATATACTTCTTCAAATGTGATCACCTTCATGTTGCATTTCAGTGTAAAAATCATCATTCCTTACAAAGGTTTACAGTTACTTCTAGCAATAATTCCAGAGGAATACAATTCAATATTTTATTGCCATTGTAAAAAATGACAATGGGAAAACAGCGTTGGTGTATCGTATTGCAAAAGCGAAAAAGAAAGGCAGCAGAAAAATGAATTGCTCAGTTTTGTCCGGTCGTTTTTTTTTTTGTTTGTTTTAAAACATGCTCTGTCCACTCCACTCCGCTCCCTGTCGTTTAAAAATCTGCGAAAAATATATAACTCATATGAAATTTCTGTGAAAAAAAGAGATTAAAAATGCCCCCTGGAGAGGCCCGGAGCCGTGACGTTGAAGCGGTGTCGTCGAGCGTCTCGTCCACAGACAGACAGACAGACAGAAAGCACGAAGCGTGAGGAACAACCGTCATACATTCACAAGATGGACGCCGCAGAACCTGGCCTCCTCTTCATGTTTAAGGACCACAGGGACCGTGAGGGGAGACTCCATCTTGTAGACAGTAGGATATGCCCCCTCCCCGCCTCGCCTCCCCTCCCCCACCCCGCCCCCAGTTCTTTGGGAGTTCTTTGGGAGTCTCCCGGCCCCAACCCCTACCGTTGCACAGTGCTACAGCAGTGACCAGGTCACAAAGTGTCGTCACAGTGATGCTGCCCAGGCTCTGTGATGGGGGATTCTGTTTGCTTGTGTAGATACTGTAAAGAGGCCCCACGATCCTTGTTCAAAGTGGGAGGGGGGGGGGGGGAGAACTCGGGGTATTATTGTCCCTACTGTCACAAAGAGGTGAACAGGTGGAGAGGGGGCCCAGGTCAGACGGTCGCGGACGACGGTGTGTTCTTCTGTGAGACCTGTTCAGAGTTTACAACGATGTGACGGAAATAAAACTGCCACAGTGATTGCCTTGGGAGTTCATGGTGCTGCGAGATTCATGGTGTTTATGATCAGCTTTCATTACTGCGTCTCGTTTGTTGGCCCCGGTTATCGAAAGCGATCGGACCATACGGCCTCATCGGCATCTGTACTGAGGGGCTGGAATGGCTCCAACTCTAGAAGGCTATGAAGAAGGAACCAGATCAACTGAGTTCTGCCGAATGAGGTTTTTTGAGCCAAGGCATCTTATCTCTGATGGACTCTGGTTTCCTTCAGATGACATGAGATCAGTGTAGATCTGGCAACCTCTTGTGGGGAATCCTCAGTGTGGCTGCTCGGCCCGCCGGGAAGTTTCTCCGCAGGGCGAATCTCCATGGCGATGGCTGGCCCGGCTTCCAGCCATTACCCAGGGGACAGTGAGCTGTCAGTCAGTGTTCCTCAAAGATATCAGCCCTCAGTATCTACCCCTTCCGCTGCAGCACTGGGTCTGAGAAGTGTTTACAGGGCCGTAAAAGGCTTTTACTTGCTATCATATCATGTATTTTCATTGAATAAATAAAAGGTAAAGGTGATAGATAATTCTCTGACATAGTTATTCTTCTTTGGATCTGGTAGGTAAGAACATTCTCTACAGGCCCAACAAACTGCTGCTGATTAAAAAATGTCCCCTTTGTTGTAGGAGCCTTGAATCCCTCTACAATGTCACGCAAGCTGTGATTGCTCGTTCGAGTGCAGAGTGCGGTCTTCAGTTATAACAGGGACACAAAAGAGCTCGAAGGAAGGCGCGGTGTATAGAGGCCTTTGGAAGGTGGTTTGGAATAAATAAATAAAAAACCAGTAAAGGGAAAGTTCAGGGAACCAGGGAACATGAGAGAGATCTGCTGTGAATGAAATATGAAAACAGAAAAAAAAAAAAGTTGATATCTGTGCTTTTTTGCTTCATTAAAGTGATAGTCTTTTTTTGATTGACTAACGGACTGATCGATCGATCGGTTGGTTGGTTGGTCGATTGGCTGAGCGAGTGACATTGAAATTAGCGAATGAACGAATGCTATCGCGTTCTTGCAGGACAGGAGCAAGGCAAAAGAGTCAGGACTGGCTGGGGTGTTGGGCTGTGGCTCAGAACTGCGCAGGGGGGCAGGGAGTTGGGTCTGGGGGTTGAGTCAGTGGGGTGAAATTTGGGGGTGGAGTCAGTTGGGTAGAATAAGGGGGTTGAGTCAGTGGGGTAGAATATGGAGGGTTTGGGGGTAGAATAAGGGGGTTGAGTCAGTGGGGTGGAATAAGGGGGGTTTGGGGGTGGGATACGGGGTGGAGTCAGTGGTGTAGGATAAGGGGGTTTGGGGGTGGAATAAGGGGGTTGAGTAAGTGGGGTGGAATAAGGGGGTTGAGTCAGTGGGGTGGAATAAGGGGGTTGAGTCAGTGGGGTGGAATAAGGGGGTTGAGTCAGTGGGGTGGAATAAGGGTGTTGAGGCAGTGGGGTGGAATAAGGGGGTTGAGTCAGTGGAGTGGAATAAGGGGGTTGAGTCAGTGGGGTGGAATAAGGGGGGTTTGGGGGTAGAATAAGGGGGTTGAGTCAGTGGGGTGGAATAAGGGGGGTTTGGGGGTGGGATACAGGGGGTGGAGTCAGTGGTGTAGGATAAGGGGGTTTGGGAGTGGAATAAGGGGGTTGAGTCAGTGGAGTGGAATAAGGGGGGTTGAGTCAGTGGGCAAACGTGGACATGGATGTGCGGGTCCTCCGGCTCCAGTTGAGGCCCGCGCTGGTGCCTGCCTCTCCGGCGCTCTCTGCTGGCTGGTCCCGCTTGCGCAGCTTGGAGGCCAGCTGGATCAGGCCCTGGTCCCAGTCCTCCGGGAGCAGCAGCATCAGGAAGCCCAGGCAGATGATGAAGACCGCGATGAGGCGCACCGTGTTGAAGTTGATCTCACAGGTGTACAGGTCCACCACTGCAAGAGAACGCCCCGGTCTCAAACTCTGCATATCTCCTTTCCCAATGCTGTGCATTCGTGCCACTTGACAATACTGGACCTTGGGTTCTACAGAGCAGGATAACTTGAGTTTGCCGGATAACTGCGCAGAGGAAAACCTGGATACAGCTCTACTGCAATAATCTTTCAGATTTGGAGGGCATCTGGGGGTTTTTTTCTCAGTGTGGTTGTCTGGCTAACCCAGTAATCCTGCTTTATGGAGCAGCCCCCACAAGACCTTGCTGTTTCTGCCTATTGTTGATTTGGGGAAAACGTGAAATATCTTGTCTAAATGGGAAACAACTGCAGTGTGTACTAAATTCTATTCCTTTTTTGCATCACCGAATCCGTTAACAGACGGGTGATACTGTAGATTCATGTGTTCAAACAAAATAATCTCTTGAATGAAGTCACTTTGCGAGTCGAACCAAAATGTATAAACACTTCGCCTGGATGGCTTTTCTGCACACAAGCAAAAGGGATTGCAGTGCAGCAAAGTCAATTCACTGTGACTTTCTAGTGGTAATGTTGCCAATGCCACTATCTCTAATGGCACTCGGGGAAAGGGGCTTTGGCACACCAGTGCAAAGCAGATGTAGCTGTCACCATGTAAACTGGCACTTGGTCTCATTGTAAAAACACGGCAGGAAAATAAGCAAATGCAACTTTGACAGGGCTGTAGATGTCTGTTTGAAATCCGGTTACTTAACACAATGCGCAATGTGGTGTTTCTGAACCATGAACGCACAATGTAACAAGCTGCTCTGCTTATTTCTGTCACCATGCGTTATCGTATAGGCGCAAATAAACTAGTGACTCGGTGAACCGGAGCCAAAACGTAGGCCATTTGTTTAAGAGGTTGTGGCAGCCCAGAATGCACTGCTCTCTCTGGAAAGATGTTATGCATTTCAGTGACCAATGACAGGAGCGGAGGCAGGGAGGAGGACTTACTGGCGTTGACAGGTACACTGAGGACGATGCCCAGTGAAATCAGGTTGGGGTAGGTTATTGCGATTCCAAAGTTTACCAGAATGTTGAATGCTGGTGGGAGGAGAAGAAACAAAAAATAAAATACAAATTTTCATATGTTTCAGTAACAGTACTTCTGCAAATTCCCAAACACCTGGATGAAGTACAGCTGTTATTCTTCAAGATCCTTTCTTGTTTACCTGCCTGTTTTTGATAATGACCACGACAGGAGGTGTGAGTATTAAACACTGCAACAGGTAATATACAGTACAGTTGACCTGATATTAATTACAAAATACATGTGCAATTTGTATAATTGTAAACATACATACTAGTACATAATAAGAAAATTATAATGAGGAGGTTATTGTGAAATTAAGGCATGTACACCTGCATCTGTATGTACTGTCACCAGTGAGCAAGCGTCATCCTTAGCAACATGTTGAGATTTATTAGACATATTGCTCATTATGTATCGATGTTGTTTTGAAATTATGATGAAATATTGCCGCGCTTGTTTGTGTCAGTGTCATTATATGAATTGTCCTTTGGTCTTCATTAAAATGCAGTTAATGTGGCTTTCTGCCGGACGTGCCCAGCATTTCTGAAGCAGTGCCAGCATTTCGGAAGCAGTGGGAGCATTTCTGAAGCGGTGGGAGCACTTCTGAAGCAGTGGGAGCATTTCTGAAGCAGTGGGAGAATTTCTGAAGCAGTGGGAGCATTTCTGAAGCGGTGCCAGGATTTCTGAAGCAGTGGGAGCATTTCTGAAGCAGATCCAGCATTGCTGAAGCGGTGGGAGCATTTCGGAAGCAGTGGGAGCTGCATCAGGGCCACTCACGCAGGACACTCAAGATGTATCGCACATCTAATTAAACACTTTAACTGGGCCTTGTTTAAATGTAGTTACCCCTACTCCCAAAGCCACCAACCTCCGATACGTTAGATTCACAAGTTCAGTGATGACTACAGGACAGAGCGCAAATTATTGGATGACTGATGATGTTTTCATACAGCAAAAGCCGGGTGTATGTATGTCTGTGGTGCTCGGTGATTGGCTTATTTTGGCGCCCATCTCCTCACTCACCCAATAGGAGGGCGGCCACGCCACACAGGCACGCCCAGGGGATGTTCTGGGCCGAGTCGAAGTACTCCACGTGCGTGAAGTAGAGGATGACCGGCACGAAGCTGAGGAAGACGAAGTTGGCGCCCCCGACGATGGTGAGGAAGAGCGCCGCCTCGCCGAATTTGGCACTGCCGAGGACGAGCTTGAACAGCACCTGAGAGGAGACCGGTTCAGAGGATCAATCAGTCCCAGCCCGTCCAGCAGTCAGCCTGCCAGCCAATCCGATTTCACAGCGAACAAGCCCATCGTCCAGTCAATTTTCAAAAGGATCGGTTCATCCCAGCCCATCACCCGGTCAGATTTTGTTCTGTCAGCCTGCCAGCCAATTGGGTTTCACAGTGAGCAGGTCTATCGTCCAGTCAATTTTCTAGAGGATCAGTTCATCCCAGCCTGTCACCCAGTCAGATTTGTAGAGCCAATCCGGTTTCAAGGTGAGAAATCCAGCAAGTCCGTCGTCCAGTCATTTTTCAAGAGGAGCGGTTCAGACCAGGCGTCTTCCAATCAATTTACAAGATAAACAGGATTGTCAGCCCATTGTCCGATTACTCAACATGCATCCCTGAGGACCAGATTGATGACAGAATGACAGCGCGATGCCAAGCCTCTGCTATCGGTCAGGCTTTTTCTGCCCGCTTATCACAAACCCCAGCTCAGAATACCCTGCGTCTGCTCAGTCCTGTAGATCAGCGGTTTCCGAACCCCCTCGAGTACCGCCAGCTGGATCCCTGTATTTGACCCGCTACACCGCAAGCACACAGGATAATCAAGAGCTTGATCAGTTGTATCAGGAGGGCTTGAGGTGGAACACGTCAAATACCTGGATATGGCTGGGGGAACTTGAAGAGAGTGTTGGGAACCACTGCTATAACATTATTCAAATAAATCTAATTAACTGTCATGTTCAAGCTCTCTGAAATACTTCCGCATTACAGTAGCCTAGTCCACAACACTTCACTAGTGATGGACCGTAATGAATGGATGTAGAGGGAGAATAAGGAAGGCAGTATTGAAAACTACAAACAAAAAGAGAGTATATTACATTATTGGCAGACGCTCTTATCCAGAGCGACATACAGTTGAGTAGACATAGCAGGAGACAATCTTCCCCTGGAGCAACGCAGGGTTAAGGGCCTTGCTCAAGGGCCCAACAGCTGCGCAGATCTTATTGTGGCTACACCGGGGATTAGAACCACCGACCTTGCGTGTCCCAGTCATTTACCTTAACCACTACGCTACAGGCTGCCCTAGAGATGTATATAATGTATACTGTGGGTTATTGGGCTATTTAACCTGAGGTTCCTTGGTTTTAGTTTATGTGTTTCTTTTGGTGAAGCACTCCAGTAAAAGAATGAGAAATAAGTGTAATACGCTGGTGTAAAATCCAGCTATTAAATCCAGCAGCTTTAAATTCCAGCTACCAACTGTTCCAAAACCTAGCTTGAGCTGTTTATGAATGAATGTATATGAATGCTCTATTTGCGTGTTAGGAGCGGTGTTTGGTACGTAACGCCGTGCTGTGGAGGATCTCTCTCACCTTGTACAGTGCCGATGTGGATGCAGAAGCCACCACCAGTGTGATGCCAATGACAGAGTGACTGTGGAACCCGTCTGCGTAGGTCATCATAACGATGCCAGCGATGGCCAAGATGGCTGCCACAATCTGCGTCGGGATGCAACAGATGTTCGGTAAATTTCCATCACACAAAATCAACCACGCCCAGTCCCCCAGCGGAGCTAGAATGCACACCCTTGGCCCTGAAAGCCCACAGCACTTCAATATTACTCACCCCTACTTTTGATGCTGAATAACTATCGTTCACCTTTTTAAAGGTTTAAAAATTCTGTAAAACGTGCTGCACCAGGGATTTGAAATCAGTCATGGTGCAGTTCCCCCATACTATTATTTCCTGCTGTATGCTTATTAATATACTCCATCATATCTGGTTTATTATAATTTATCTCATTCATTACTTTGAATCTCGTGGGAACGTCAACAGTAAATATGTGCACGTTTAGTTCAGAAGTATCCAGAAGAAGACGAGGCTCTGAGTGTGCTCAAATGAAGTAAGAATCAGGGAAGAGCTGTAGCCTAGGAACCAGTAATTGCCATGGTGCTCATAGCTTCCCCATCAATTGCCCAGTGCTGCTGAAAGCACAATCACACTGATGGCTGAGTGCATACGCCTCCTTCTTTACATGTCTTTGCCCTACACACTATACATTTCTCTCTCTCTCTCTCTCTCTCCCTCTCTCTCTCTCTCTCTCTCTCTCTCTTTCTCTCTCTTTCTCTCTCTCTCTCTCTCTTTCTCTCTCTTTCTCTCTCTCTCTCTCTCTCTCTCTCTCTCTCTCTCTCTCTCTCTCTCTCTCTCCACACACATGCACACACACAGATACACACATCCACACCTCACATCCACATCCACACCCACACACATGCACACACACAGATACACACATCCACACCTCACATACACACACACACACACACACACACACACACACACACACACACACACACACTCCACACCCACACACATACACACACACACAGATACACACATCCACACCTCACATACACACACACACACACACACACACACACACACACAGTGATTATACAGCTCCAATATCATCCCCAGCTTCACGGTAACCGTTCTCAGAGCTCATAGAGCACAGCGCCTTTCTCACGTTTCCTCTTTAAGCTCGGGGCCTGGGCTCGGCCCACCACAAAATCACCCGTCAGCCAGGGGCCACGGGTGCCCTACATGAGGCATGGGTCTGAGGAAAGGGGGAGGGGATTCGGCAGGGATGCGCACACGTCCAGATGATTGACAGGAAGACAGAAGCAGCGCCTGAGTGGATTAACAGTGCTTTACTGAGGTGTCAGGAAGACGAATTGGCCCTTTGTGCATTCCCCACCGGAGGAACTCTGGGTAATCGTGGCTCCACAGCGCTCGTTTTTCGAGAGGCCTGGCGCTCCCCGGGCTGATCGATGATCCCCAGGTATTCTGTTTCATGCTGTCCCGTGTCAAAACGGCACCTCAAGGTCAGAAGGGAGGGACCGTATTCTGATCTTCCCCCCACACCCGCACCGGCACTGCGCCACCACAAGATGGTGACCTTGAGGCTGTTGCTACCGAGCGATTTTCTGTCTCAACATATCGCAGTCAGTCATCGGTTCTACCACAAAGTGAAGAAACAGGATACTATAATTGCCAACAATGACGCAGGTTATGACAGGCATCAAAACACTGTTGGGAAAACTCTGGAGCGTCAGGATTGAACACATATCATATCTGCAGAAGCTCCGTTAAGGGCAGGCAACTGCTTCAGTGAAAAATCGATGCATATGTGATGTTTGTACCAGCTAAAATCTGTTTCAAAACCTAGCTTGAGCTGGTCTGAACTGATCAACCAACTAAACCATGTTGAGCTGGGAGCTGGTCTGAACTGATCAACCAACTAAACCATGTTGAGCTGGGAGCTGGTCTGAACTGATCAACCAACTAAACCATGTTGAGCTGGGAGCTGGTCTGAACTGGGCAATCAGCTACCAGCTGTTTCAAATCCTAGCTTGAGCTGTTTTCTTCGGCAGCTTCCCCTCTATATCTACATCTCAGTTCCCCATGCAGTGATGAATGAAAAGAGGGAGAGGAGAAAAAGCAAAAGGGGAGAGAAAGGAAGAGAGGGAGGTAGTCCTCTGAGCAATAACCACAGGGCAGTGTGAGACAGAGTGGAGCAGAGGAGATGTCAGCTCTGAATATCACACATATCAACAAAACATTTAATACTTCTGCCTCCACTCTCCTCTCCCCCCAACTCTATCACCTTCTGCCCCTTCCTCTTCTCTCCTCTCCTCTACTCTCCTCTCCCCCCAACTCTATCACCTTCTGCCCCTTCCTCTTCTCTCCTCTCCTCTCCCCCCCAACTCTATCACCTTCTGCCCCTTCCTCCCCGGCCCTCTCCTTTCACCTGAGATCTCCTCCCCCCTTTCCTCTCTTCCCTTCTTCTTATCTCCTCTCCTCTCCTCCACTTCCCTCTCCTCTCTGCCCAACTCCGGCAGTACTGATGGCCCCAGATGACTTAACCGCTACCGTTTTTTAATCCTTTATTGAACCAGGGGAGAGCCATTGAGGACGCCCTGGGAGAAACTGCAGAGGGAACGGCTGTACGTGGGGCGAGAGCGAGAGACAGAACAGGGGTAAACCCCCTGGAGCAGTTTTTGGGTTAAGGGCCTCGCTCAAGGGCCCGACAGCATGGTTCTTTTATCATTGAGGGACCCGACGTCATCCCTCCAGAGATGCAGGTCAGCATATGAGGACTGTGGAGCTCAAACCAGCGACTCCGTAGTTGCCAGTTGAACGCTCATACCGCTAGGATACTCCACTGCCCCTTGTGGCCACACAACAGAGACCCCTTGCTCTAAAGCACTGCAAAGATGCAGCGTTCGACCCTGCTTTGACCTTATTAAAAGCTCAACAAACATTAAACCCCCCCCCTACCCTCCACTCCCCCACACACAGTTGCAGCACTGCGTGTAATGTGCCCGATGCAGAACTCTCTCTCTCCGCTGTATCTAATAAGATTCCCTTACTGCCTAGTAGTGCATTACCAAAAATCAATAACAAGCCCCAGAAACGCACCTGCCCTCAAACAGGAGCGATGCATCTCTGCCCGAACCACCCGACAGCCATTACAGGAAATTCAGTCTGAATAAAACATTAAAGGCTTTATTGGGGAACTATCTCGACTGCTGTGGGGAACTGGGTTAACAGACGGCTTAAATAATGCTGAAGCAGAGGTACTGCTCTGAGTACCTCGTTGGTACAAGAATTTCCTGCGGTTCTAAAGGGGCCTTCCACATGCTTCACTAAAGAGGCATCTTGCATAGATAAACTGCCTTCTCCTGCACAGAGGTAGATCTTATTCAGAGGGCTCTATCGCTTATTTTCTCCTCGCTTTCCTTTTAACTTGCCCGCCATCTTTAAGGACATTCCAAACCATGAAACATTCCTTCTAGGAGCTAGAAACAGTCCCGATCTTTCCATTGAGTATTTTTTCAGAAAGCGATCGATCTGGGACTCCACCTCTCCCCATCTGCCATGTCTGTAACCGACGTGACTTCCAACTTCCATTTGCCTAATTCACGTTTTCTCGATTTTCCCTGTCTTCATTACGTTGTCTTGCCTCTTTTCCTAGCCTCTCCTGATAGGTGGAGCAAGGAGTAGAAAAAATTACGAGAAAAATAACATACGTCTGCATAACAATTTCACAGTACACTTACCCTATATGTGTTAAAGCATCGAAAGTGACCTAGGGCTTCTCCCGCTCCGTATCCAGTGTGCCTGCACCGTTCTAATGACACTCCTTTCTAATGAAACCATGTTCATTAGTCTGTGGCCGAAACCATTAATCCAGCTAATGGAGTTTCTCATGGTTTCTGACCACCATAGCGGGAAGCCCCCCCAGCTCTAAGAAAGCTATTCATCGAAAGCAGGAGACCCTCTGGAGCACAGAGGCATCAGCATGGCTCTGTAATTAAACAGGCTCAGTGATTAGGGGCAGTCTCCCCCCCCCCCCCTCCTCATTCTGAGGGCCTGACTTTCAGAACCCATAGACCCTCCCTGGCCACAAAAACACATCACCTGCTACAGTCAGATGAGCTGTCATCTCACCATTGTGACCTTTATGTTAAATGTTGTAGGTTCAGCAGAAAAAAAAGAGCCGAGTAAAAACTGGCAACTCTTTGATGCCTTCGTACACCACGCAATTCCCATGCAATTTCTACACAATTCCCACGCAATTCCCTCTGAATTCCCACTCAATTCCCACGCAATTCCCACGCAATTCCCACGCAATTCCCACTAAATTCCCACTAAATTCCCTCTGAATTCCCACTCAATTCCCACACAATTTCTACACAATTCCCATTCAATTCCCACTCAATTCCCATTCAATTCCCATTCAATTCCCACTCAATTCCCACTCAATTCCCTCTGAATTCCCACTCAATTCCCACTCAATTCAAGTGATACGAATGCACACAAATGTCAGATTGGCTTGCTAGCTATTCCCTCCGCCCTGCTCACCCTGACGCCCATGAAGCGGTCTCGGAGCACGATCCAGGACAGCAGGAAGACGAAGGCCTTGTTGCAGCAGAAGAGGACGGACACGTCGGTGCTGTTGATCTTGCGCAGGGCCTGCAGGTACAGGTAGTTGGTCAGCGTCCACAGGAGGCCGAACGGCGCCACCTTGGTGAAGAACACCTTCGTCGTCAGACCGTCGTCTCCGAAGAACCTGCAGCACTCCCTTCAGCGGGACGCACAGCACACACACCGTACGCACACCGTACACACACACACACACACACACACACATCACACACACCACATACCGCTTAATGTACAGCTCAAATGCAGCATACAGCATGTACAATACTTTTATAATATGCCTTGAACTCATATACATGAGCTAATATTTATTATTTGTATAGTACATAGTACAGTGAATCAAATAAAATAAATAAAACGATATAAAATAATAAAATGGCATGAAAAAATACAAATACATGAAAACAAATAAAACTAGGAAAAACATTGTTTAAATGTAATAAAACAATAATAAAACAACAAAAAGATTGGTTTTAAATAAAGTACATAGGTAGGTTTTGAGTATGCTTTTTAGAATCCCCTTAAAATCCCTCTAATGTCCTTGGGTAGGGCATTCCATAGTGTAACACAAACACAGATAGTAATCGTGTTAACATACGAACTGCATTTCGTATAATTCTCGCACATTAACACGCACACAAGGCCTATACCACATGAAGGCCTGCTACAACGGCAATGGCAAACTGAGCATTATGAGTTGTACACAGTGACATGTTAGCAATTGCGCAGCGAAGGAGAATTAAGCCTTCATTAGCTGAAGTGCAGAGCAAGCACTCTCGAATGTCCAAATATTGTTCTGGGCGAAGTCCAACAAGCCGAACTGCTGTTAAAATACCCGTACAGTACAAGCGGCTACACACCAATAATTCAATGAATATGAGGTCAACGCTTCTCCCCTCTCTTCTATGTCATTACCGAGCCTGGCCCCGTTCCTGGATCGATGAGCAAAATGGCCGCAGCATGCAGCGGTGCACCATGGGTAATCCGGACGGATGCCAGTCCCAAGTCCAGCTCGCACAAGCCGCTCTGACCCCTTAAATCGGTAAAGTGCTAGGGCTCCTGTTTTGGCTCAAGTCTGCAGGCCTGTGACCCCACTTCCTTCCACTCTCACCCCCCAAACTCCCCAGGATAGCAGGGTATGGGATTTCTCTGGGGGGGTGGTACTGTATGTCACAAACCAGGATTACGGAGTTAGCTGGATAGATGGGTTGATGGATGAATAGATAGATCATTACATTTATACTACAAAGCGCTTTTGTAGACTCAAAGCGCTTACAGTGATGAGGGGGAAAACTCACTTTAACCACCGCCAATGTGTAGCACCCACCTGGGTCTGACCAAAAGGGCATATCACAAAGCAGGATTATTGAGTTGGATAAATTGGCCTTGGCCGCTACCCACGCAGTGGAGGTGTGAGGAACGGGACGTTTCAGCAGCCAGACGGGCGTCTCTGCGATAAATCCTCTCCCTCCTGGGAGGACTCCGCTGTGGGAAGCAGCAGGAGGGCGTGGAGCCCGTGGGTATGTTACGTCAGACAGCCCTAATGCGCTTCGCAGGAGGGCCCCCGATCCTCTCCCTGCCGCAGGGCTGTGAAGACCCGCTCTAGGGTCAGCCCGAGACAGTGTGAAGGATTGAGAGGTGGGCTGTAGAACGGGGGAGTAGGAACGAACGCTGCAGGCTTGACGAGTGGGACGGGCCTGTCTGCCTGTCCAGATCTAAATAAAGCTTTGGCGCGCGTTCGGAGGATTACCGGGCTTGAAGCGGCGTGCGGCCAACCCCTAACGGAGATCAGAGTTGAGTCAGAGTCGAGTAGGACAAGGCAGTGATCATACGCAAAATCCAATCGGTAAACAAATCCAAAGGGCTAGGGAAGAGTCGGAAGTCGAATAGAAATACGGTCATGCACGTAAATAATAAAAAATTCTCCAGTCACACACGCAGGTTCACAGAGCCAGTCTACCTAGAACACAGGTGTCAAACTCCAGTCCTGGAGGGCCGCAGTGTCCCTCAGTGGTTTTTGGGATATTTTTGTCACCTGTGGCTCATTCACGTCATTGATTGGCTAAAGAATCCACACACCTTGATCTCAAGGCCCTCATTGACAGCTGATTGGAAGGAAACCCCAAAAACCTGCAGACACTGCGGCCCCCTGGGAATCCAGTTTGACACCCCTGACCTAGAACAACACAAATACCTGCCTTTTTCAAAGAAAAGAGCCGGAAGCGGACGTTTCCAATTCTGAACAAACCCGGAAGTAAATCAAAGATAGTCATGCCTCCAGCAAAGAGGCACAACATGTAAATACAAAAGCTTACGACAGAGGTCATGACAAGGGCAGAGAGAGACGCACAGCGGCACGACGACTAACGCCAGGACGAACTCCGCTCTCACCTGAACCTCTGCCTGGGCGACTGTCTCTCCGGGCTCTTGCACAGGTGTCCGACGTAGTACAGGGGAAAGAAGAGGCAGTTCCACGTGGTGGCGAACCAGGTGAGGGCGAACGGGGCGTCGAACCTCTTGAAGGCGAGCTTGGCGAGCTGGGTGGAGCCGGCCCAGGACGAGCAGACGCAGGCGACCATGGCCACGCCCCACAGCGCCTTGCGCACCTGCAGGCCCGTGATCCGCAGGCCGCAGCGGAGCCGGCGCTTCCCCGCCCCCGACTCCGCCCCCGCCCCGCCCGCTGCCGCGCCGTCCACCGTCCCCAGCACGCTCTCCCGCAGACGGTCCTCCCCTGAAACCACACACACGGGGGAGAATTTCACACACACACACACGCAGACACTGCGGCCCCCTGGGAATCCAGTTTGACAACCCTGACCTAGAACAACACAAATACCTGCCTTTTTCAAAGAAAAGAAAAGAGCCGGAAGCGGACGTTTCCAATTCTGAGCAAACCCGGAAGTGCTATATCTACACTCACGCGTAGATATAGCAATAACATCCATCCGATCTCTGAACCCGCTTATCCTGAACAGGGTCGCAGGGGGCTGGGGCCTATCCCAGCATACATTGGGCGAAAGGCAGGAATACACCCTGGACAGGTCGCCAGTCCATCACAGGGGGCACATACCATTCACTCACACACTCATACCCACGGGCAATTTAGACTCTCCTGACCTGCATGCCTTTGGACTGTGATAGGAAACCGGAGTACCTGGAGGAAACCCACGCAAACACGGGGAGAACGTGCAAACTCCACACAGAGAGGCCCCGGCTGACCGGGATTCGAACCCAGGACCTCCTTGCTGTGAGGCGGCAGTGCTACCCACTGCACCATCCGTGTCACCAAACAATGTTTTAGATATTGTGTAGCATTGGTGGACTCGGGGTATTCTATCTGCCAACCGTGGTATGCTAGTTTGTAAGTCGATGTATTCTGCAAGGGTTCCAACTGTATCTATATGGTCACGCTAGGACTCGGAACCGTACTGTCCTCTAGGGTCCTCATCACACTTGTCCCTGTGTTCGATCTGCACTTCATTGTATGTCGCTCTGGATAAGAGCCTCTGCTAGATGCCTGTAATGTAATGTAACATAATGGTGAGAACATGGATTTTCCTACCACTGAAGTGTACCTACTGCTGAGTTTGCCGAAAAAATAAATGGTATCTAGCACTGTATCAAGTGTGGCCTTGAAAACCCCCAGTGTTTCTGTCTCCACAACATGTCCTTCACACACACATACACACACACACATGCATGCGCGCGCACACACACACACACACACACATACACTGACATGCAAATTTGGGCATGTAAAACCTTTTGGCATTTTTCACTTTTTGGTCATACTGTAATTGTGTCAGCATGTATATTTTCGATCTTTCATTGTTAATGTATTCATTGACATTTTCTTTCATTCATTCCACCCTGGTTGTTGAGTTAACATGATTTCTGTTCCAACTGAGTGCAAAAAGCAGCCATTTAGCAATGGCAATACATTTCTTGTCAATTTTTAAAGGCATTAGCCTTATGTTTTCAGATTTCTTCAATGTCCTTAAAAACATTTTCATTCAGTTGTTCTATGCTGGTTGTTGATAAAGATAATTCCCTTTCAACAGAGTACAAAAACCATGAATCGATTTTGCATATACAGTAAGAAAAGTCTTTTGTATTCTGTGTCAGCAACTGAGACATTTTTCATCAAAACAGAAAAAAAGATTTATTCATTTATTTCATTATGGTTGTGACTGAAACCTGATTTCTTATCCAACTGAATCAACAATTGCAATGTAAATATTTTCACGATTTTTGGATATGTAAGACTATAAGATGATTAGGTAGATAGCCATTTTTCAAAATGCATTTTTCATCATTAATTTCTCCAAAAACATTTTTGTTCATTTATTGACTGTTGAATGCAGACCGTCACCATTATGTGAGCATGATTCTCTAATCAAGTCAACAGAAAATTGCAGTGTATTATATTCTTATGTATTGTCACATTTTACAATGAAATGCTTTTGTCAGAATACATTTCTTCAACACACGTGAAAAATGATTCCTTTTCCAGCTGTATCTGAAATTGCATTATACATTTTTTTTAAACATTTTTGGACATTTTGCACTGAAATGCATTTTTCATTATATATTTCTTAAGAAAACTATTTTTTATTTATTTCACCATGGAAGTGACCAGAACATGATTCCCTATTCATCAGAATGAAGAGAAAAAAAAGTGTTATAAATTGTTGAAGATTTTGGGAAATAAGACTAAATTCTTATGTATTTTACCATTTTCCACTGAAATACATTATTCATAATAAATGTCTTCAAACACGTGTGTATTCATTTATTTTACCATGGCTGTGAGTGAAGAATGATTCCCTTTCCATCTGTATCAGAAATTGCATTATACATTTTTGTTTGCAATTTTGGACATAAGACTATAGTCATATGTTTTTGGCCATTTCAATAATTTTCATCATGAATGTCTTCAAAAACATTTTCACTAATTTATTTCAATATGGTATCAATAGGAAAACAATTTCCAATGAAATTAAATAAAAGAATTACAATTGAGTTTTCTTTGGCCATTTTCACAGAAAAATATTGTTCATCATACATGTCTTCAAAAAAAATGTAATTCATTAATTTCACCATGATTGCTACACAAACATGATTTCCTATCAAATTATATTAGAAAAGGGCTTTTTTTTTGCACTTTTTCCACATTTTGGACATGAGACTATATTCTAATTATTCCAATAATATTTTATGTTTTTGACATATTTTATATTTTATGAAAATTCCACAGAAATTTGGTTTTTAATCATTAATGTCTTCAAAAACATTTTAATTTATTTATTTCACCATGGTTGCTATATAAACATGATTTCCTATGAAATTATATTAGATGAGGGCATTACATTAAAAAAAAAACTTTTCCACATTTAGGACATGAGACCAAAACTTGAGGTCTAAAACTTTTTTCTTAATTTTCTGACAGAAATAGATAGGTGTATTATAAACACGATCTACTATGTTGAAATAAATGAAAACTGATGCATTTTAAAACATTTATGATGAAAAATGTTTTTCAGTGGAAAGTGAAAAAATACATAAGACTATAGTCTTATGTCTAAAACGTGAAAAATGGTCAAAAAACTTTTTTCTTAAGTTCCTGACTGAAATTGATAGTAAATCATGTTTATAATACACCCACATTGAAATGAATGAAAACCAATGAATTAAAAAAAAATTCCGATAAAAAATGTTTTTCAGTGGAAAGTGAAAAAATACATAAGACTATAGTCTTATGTCTAAAACTTGAAAAATGGTACAAATTTTTTTCTCTTAATTTTCTGACTGAAATAGACAGTAAATCGTGTTCATAATACAACTATGTTGATAGAAATGAAAACTGATGCATTTTAAAACATTTATGATGAAAAATGTTTTTCAGTGGAAAGTGAAAAAATACATAAGACTATAGTCTTATGTCTAAAACTTGAAAAATGGTGCTAATTTTTTTCTCTTAATTTTCTGACTGAAATAGACAGTACATCGTGTTCATAATACAACCATGTTGATATGAATGAAAACTGATGCATTTTAAAACATTTATGATGAAAAATGTTTTTCATTGGAAAGTGAAAAAATACATAAGACTATAGTCTTATGTCTAAAACATGAAAAATGGTCAAAAAACTTTTTTCTTAAGTTCCTGACTGAAATTGATAGTAAATCATGTTTATAATACACCCACATTGAAATGAATGAAAACCAATGAATTAAAAAAAAATTCCGATAAAAAATGTTTTTCAGTGGAAAGTGAAAAAATACATAAGACTATAGTCTTATGTCTAAAACTTGAAAAATGGTACAAATTTTTTTCTCTTAATTTTCTGACTGAAATAGACAGTAAATCGTGTTCATAATACAACTATGTTGATAGAAATGAAAACTGATGCATTTTAAAACATTTATGATGAAAAATGTTTTTCAGTGGAAAGTGAAAAAATACATAAGACTATAGTCTTATGTCTAAAACTTGAAAAATGGTGCTAATTTTTTTCTCTTAATTTTCTGACTGAAATAGACAGTACATCGTGTTCATAATACAACCATGTTGATATGAATGAAAACTGATGCATTTTAAAACATTTATGATGAAAAATGTTTTTCATTGGAAAGTGAAAAAATACATAAGACTATAGTCTTATGTCTAAAACATGAAAAATGGTCAAAAAACTTTTTTCTTAAGTTCCTGACTGAAATTGATAGTAAATCATGTTTATAATACACCCACATTGAAATGAATGAAAACCAATGAATTAAAAAAAAATTCCGATAAAAAATGTTTTTCAGTGGAAAGTGAAAAAATACATAAGACTATAGTCTTATGTCTAAAACTTGAAAAATGGTACAAATTTTTTTCTCTTAATTTTCTGACTGAAATAGACAGTAAATCGTGTTCATAATACAACTATGTTGATAGAAATGAAAACTGATGCATTTTAAAACATTTATGATGAAAAATGTTTTTCAGTGGAAAGTGAAAAAATACATAAGACTATAGTCTTATGTCTAAAACTTGAAAAATGGTGCAAATATTTTTTATCTTAATTTTCTGACTGAAATAGATAGTAAATCGTGTTAATAATACACCCATGTTGAAATAAATTAATACTGATGCAATTTAAAACATTTATTATGAAAAATGTTTTTCATTGGAAAGTGAAAAAATACATAAGACTATAGTCTTATGTCTAAAACATGAAAAATGGTCAAAAAACTTTTTTCTTAAGTTCCTGACTGAAATTGATAGTAAATCATGTTTATAATACACCCACATTGAAATGAATGAAAACCAATGAATTAAAAAAAAATTCCGATAAAAAATGTTTTTCAGTGGAAAGTGAAAAAATACATAAGACTATAGTCTTATGTCTAAAACTTGAAAAATGGTACAAATTTTTTTCTCTTAATTTTCTGACTGAAATAGACAGTAAATCGTGTTCATAATACAACTATGTTGATAGAAATGAAAACTGATGCATTTTAAAACATTTATGATGAAAAATGTTTTTCAGTGGAAAGTGAAAAAATACATAAGACTATAGTCTTATGTCTAAAACTTGAAAAATGGTGCTAATTTTTTTCTCTTAATTTTCTGACTGAAATAGACAGTACATCGTGTTCATAATACAACCATGTTGATATGAATGAAAACTGATGCATTTTAAAACATTTATGATGAAAAATGTTTTTCATTGGAAAGTGAAAAAATACATAAGACTATAGTCTTATGTCTAAAACATGAAAAATGGTCAAAAAACTTTTTTCTTAAGTTCCTGACTGAAATTGATAGTAAATCATGTTTATAATACACCCACATTGAAATGAATGAAAACCAATGAATTAAAAAAAAATTCCGATAAAAAATGTTTTTCAGTGGAAAGTGAAAAAATACATAAGACTATAGTCTTATGTCTAAAACTTGAAAAATGGTACAAATTTTTTTCTCTTAATTTTCTGACTGAAATAGACAGTAAATCGTGTTCATAATACAACTATGTTGATAGAAATGAAAACTGATGCATTTTAAAACATTTATGATGAAAAATGTTTTTCAGTGGAAAGTGAAAAAATACATAAGACTATAGTCTTATGTCTAAAACTTGAAAAATGGTGCAAATATTTTTTATCTTAATTTTCTGACTGAAATAGATAGTAAATCGTGTTAATAATACACCCATGTTGAAATAAATTAATACTGATGCAATTTAAAACATTTATTATGAAAAATGTTTTTCATTGGAAAGTGAAAAAATACATAAGACTATAGTCTTATGTCTAAAACATGAAAAATGGTCAAAAAACTTTTTTCTTAAGTTCCTGACTGAAATGGATAGTAAATCATGTTTATAATACACCCACATTGAAATGAATGAAAACCAATGAATTAAAAAAAAATTCCGATAAAAAATGTTTTTCAGTGGAAAGTGAAAAAATACATAAGACTATAGTCTTATGTCTAAAACTTGAAAAATGGTACAAATTTTTTTCTCTTAATTTTCTGACTGAAATAGACAGTAAATCGTGTTCATAATACAACTATGTTGATAGAAATGAAAACTGATGCATTTTAAAACATTTATGATGAAAAATGTTTTTCAGTGGAAAGTGAAAAAATACATAAGACTATAGTCTTATGTCTAAAACTTGAAAAATGGTGCAAATATTTTTTATCTTAATTTTCTGACTGAAATAGATAGTAAATCGTGTTAATAATACACCCATGTTGAAATAAATTAATACTGATGCAATTTAAAACATTTATTATGAAAAATGTTTTTCATTGGAAAGTGAAAAAATACATAAGACTATAGTCTTATGTCTAAAACATGAAAAATGGTCAAAAAACTTTTTTCTTAAGTTCCTGACTGAAATTGATAGTAAATCATGTTTATAATACACCCACATTGAAATGAATGAAAACCAATGAATTAAAAAAAAATTCCGATAAAAAATGTTTTTCAGTGGAAAGTGAAAAAATACATAAGACTATATGACTTATGTCTAAAACTTGAAAAATGGTGCAAATATTTTTTCTCTTAATTTTCTGACTGAATTAGATAGTAAATCATGTTTATAATACACCCATGTTGAAATAAATTAATACTGATGCAATTTAAAACATTTCAATTTTTCTTTTTGAAATAGAAATAGATAGACAACTGATTGCTATATAAACATGATTTCCTATCAAATTATATTAGAAAAGGGCCTATAGTCTTATTCTTTTTTTGCTTTTTTTGCCATTTTCCACTGCAAGACATTTTTCATCATGAATGTCTTTAGAAATATTTTCAGTCATTTATTTTGCCATGGTTGCTAAATAAACATGATCATCTATTAAATTATATTAAAAGGGCACTTTAATTTCTTAAAATTATAGTCTTATGTTTTTGGCCATTTTCCACAGCATTTTTTTTTTTTTTGCAATTTTTTCATCATCAATGTTATGGAAAACATTTTCATTCATCACACAAAATTATATTTAAAAATTCATTTAAAATTCCAAATTTTTGACATAAAGCTATATTTCTATGTATTTAGTCCTTTTCTACTGAAATGCATTTTTCATAATATATTTATTAAAAAAAACATTTTTATTCATTCATTTCACCCTGGTTGTGAGTGAAAAATGATTCCCTTTCCATCTGCATCAAAACTTGCATTATAAAAATGTTTGTTATGATGGATGAAGAAGAATCTAACCATCACCTAAAGAAAAAGGATCACAAGGAATTTTTTTGATAGCAAAAATAGCATCAAACATATTGCCATAGTGGTATGTCCCAGTTGTGAAATAACAGTAGGGATGTTACAGGAACCAATATTTCAGAAACAAGTCAATGCTAATATTCAGAAAACACACGGAGCCAGCAAGGGGGAAAATAATACATTTACAATACAATACAAGGACGGAATACCAGTGGAATAGTCTTAATCATTGACTTTGTATTCAGCAGAATAGTATTTAGGTTGGGTGGATAACTCACATGCACACACACATGCACACATGTACACACATATACGCACACGTACACACACGCACACACATACACACATACACACATGTACACACATATACGCACACGTACATACATGTACACACACGTACACACATACACACATACACACATGTACACACACATACACACATGTACACACACGTACACACATACACACATGCACACACACATGCACACATGTACACACACATACACACATGTACACACACGTACACACATACACACATGTACACACATATACGCACACGTACACACACGCACAGATCTTGGTTAATACGCAAACTTATACAAAGCAGAAGTTTCACTGGCTCAGAAAAATGAAACCAAACGTGATACATTCCATTTACTTCGGACTCCCTAACATGCCAACTAAACTAGCTGAACATTAAACGACACACACTGAGCACACAAGTTCCCAAATAACAAGCAAACAAACAACAACAGGGCAGGAGAAAAAAAAATAAAAAATGCTGCATAATTCAATTCAACTCAATTTTATTTGTACAGCGCTTTTCACAGAAGCGGAGTAACAGCAGAGAAGAAAAATACCAGCCCTAAGCCCCCAAATAGCGTATGAGGTAAACAACTCCCTAGTGCGGAGAAAAACCATGAAACCGTGGCGAGAAAAAAACTGCACGATGGGAAGAAATCTTGAGAGGAACCCGGCTGTGGGGGGATGCCCATCCTCCGCTGGCCTATCGAGGCTGAGATGGTAACAGCTGAGCTTTTAAACTGGCAGGTAAACGAGAAAGTCCACACAGAGGGATGTAAAGTATGCAGTTATATAGTTCAACATGTTCTAATCCCGTTCACAATCAATGGACAAGAGTAACAAGAAGCTCATCACAAAACGTTAATTAAAATATGCTGCATAGTTCCGTACGTTCTAATCCTGTTGACAAATGGCATTCTGTTATGTTACCCTTGACTTATTGTGCATTCGCAGGTCATGTTTACGTTGCGTACATCCACAGAGCGGTATCTGTGAGGAGTCTCTCGGACCAGGTGCTACATTCCACTGCAGATTCAGATCTGGTTGGTGTGACCTTTGACCCATCGAATACTTTTAATTGAAAATCCAAATTTGTGTCTTCAATTTAACATTTAATAGGAATTAAAAGAACAAAAAAAGAGATTTATTGAGAACCCCCCCCACCGCCACAATAAACTTATTGACATAAAGAGTTTTTTAGCACCAGCCTACGAAGTTCTCCATAAGAATTGAAAATCATTTCTGTTACATTTTACATTTGAGTCATTTAGCAGATGCTTTTAATCCAAAGCAATTTACAAGTGCATAAATTCTTCAACAAGCATGAAACCCATAAATAGCAAAACACTCAGATGGAGCAATTATAACCAAAAACAATAGTTATCAAAAGTTTTTTATTATTATTTGAAAATAAAAAATTGGGATCAATTTAGAAGTCATGGTAGCTTCAGTTTCAGTGGTTGCAAAAGAAACAAAAGTATGAATCGCTTGAAGTAACAGAACACACAAACATAAACACACTCACACACACACACACACACACAACAACAACAATAAATACATAAAAGACGACATATTGCAAATACACAAACACATACATATAAACAAACACATGTACATAAACACTCACACATACATAAACATAACATAACATACAAACATGAAAGAACACATACATCTGCACAATCACTCCTAGGCAAACACACACAAACAAACACACACATTAATAAACATACACAATCACACCTAGGCAAACACACACAAACAAACACACACATTAATAAACATACACAATCACACCTAGGCAAACACACACAAACAAATACACACATTAATAAACATACACAATCACACCTAGGCAAACACACACAAACAAACACACACATTAATAAACATACACAATCACACCTAAGCAAACACACACAAACAAATACACACATTAATAAACATACACAATCACACCTAGGCAAACACACACAAACAAACACACACATTAATAAACATACACAATCACACCTAGGCAAACACACACAAACAAACACACACATTAATAAACATACACAATCACACCTAGGCAAACACACAAACAAACACACACATTAATAAACATACACAATCACACCTAGGCAAACACACACAAACAAACACACACATTAATAAACATACACAATCACACGGTGCCAGGTTCTCCAGGACTCTTTGACAATCTTCGAAGCCTGTTTTTTTTTTTTCCACAGACAGACTTCATGTTAGAAAACAGCCAGATTAACAGATGTCTGTACTGTGGAGCAGTTTTTAACTGATGGTATATTCTGTGGAAAAGTATTGGGTGTATTCCGAAGCATAGCACTTAGGTAATTAATCAACGTATGTGTAATTCCCCGGGCATACACACAAACACACACTGTCACACAAACACGTACGCACGCACACACTCGCACAGAAAGATCCAGACTCACACACAAAGACGGAACAGTGTTTTTTTCCGCGGCTGGTTATCTGAACTCGAGCCCCAAGGTCACCCTGGCAGCACAGTTTGTCCGTAAAGGGCTCCCGTCATGAATTCGTCGCCCCGGCCAAACGCTCCACACTGCAGCAACTTTAATCTCCCGATGCAGAGAAAGACGCCAAGCGAGGCCAGGGAGGCTGACCGAAGCACTTTCAGCCAATCGGCGCAGTACACCATTGGCACTTTCAGCCAATCGGAGCAGTACACCAGCCCTGGACACCTCATAGGACCCCGACAGTGCAGAGGATCCCTATCGCCCTCACAAAGCGCAGGCCCCTTCCACACTCCCGGACACTGAGATATTCTGAGTAAAATGTCACCTACATGCTTTCTGACTGCACTCCAGAGACTGCACCATATGAGGAAAATATGCAATACGCGATAACGTTGCTGAATATTGTGTTGACGATATGACAAAATAAATGCCTTTTGGCTTTAGGTACACTGCTAACATAGACCCCAGACAATGACTAGCCTACGGAATTAAAGAGAAAAAAAAAAAGATTATTTCCAACAAGCTTATTTGGAAGCTTTTTGAGCAATTTGCACATGAACAGCCAATCAAATTAAGTAAATACTATTCATCACAGTTCAAGCCGCCCTTTGCAATGTGTTTATCTCGCATGTACATATCCCGCTGAAGATAAATATACGATATATTGTGCAGCCCAAATGGACAAGCATCAAAATCACTGAAATACCTCCGCTTGTGTTTATCTAACGCGGGTAAGTCCGAGGGCACGGCTCACACGTCTGATGAAGTACAGAGCACCGTGCTCCCTGCCGAACAGCATCGGCTCCGACGGACGAGATCTCATCGTCTCATTCACCTTCTTACCCACGGCTTCAGCTGAGTGGCAACGCGGTCAACTCACAGAGACACTCCAGTCAAGTGGGACCGTTTCGCCGGCTAATGGATCATTGTGAGAGACTCAACAAGACACCGTCCTTGACCTGCGGATCGCAGAGAGCTACACATCACCGTGTCCGTGTGTGTCACGCCCGTAACCTAAACGGCACTTCTCCGACAGCTACCGTCTTCTGCTCTTCAGCTGCGGACTGCCTACACTGGAAATGACACCGTAGAGAAAACAGAGAATATACAACACCATATAGAGAAAATGAATAAATAGAATTACTAATAAAGCTAGTCCACAGGGCCTAGTAAAACATCTTGACATATTCACAAGCTTAATATAGCCTGTGGATGATTATTTCATCATTATATTGCCTGTCCATTCAGTATGTAGGGTGATGGCTACTGGTGGTGGTTTAGCCAGAAACTGGGCTTGCAATTACAAGTTTGTAGATTTGATTCCCGTGTGCATACCTAACCTGAACTTCTTCTGAAAATGTCATGTAAATGCATTGCCTGCAGCAGACTATAAGCTCTGCATATATATACGCCATGTTGTTCTGGATAAGAACGTGGGCTAAACGGAAATAGCACTTTATTCCAGTCACATAGTCTTCATTTCAGAAAGCCTGAGAGATTACTGTCCCTTTGTACTGGGGAGGAGGTTTACCTAACTGACAAGCAGGCAGGTTTGTGATTTCTCTAGAGGAAAGAAAAAAAAAAAAACTCAATCTAATACTTTCTTTGCCCATGTTCCATGATCCATATTTATACCATCTCTGCTGTTATGAATTCTGCCAGTGCTTATCTGAAGTTTTCCTGTTTTTAATTCCGGTTCCAGAGTTGGGTGCCCAGAAAGGGAATTATGTCACACTTCCCTTATCAGTGCTGGCAGGATGATTTACCCCATTATGGGAGAGACTACAATAAGCTATCAAACACTTGCACTTTCGAACACAACACAACACAACACAACACAGTACAACACAACACAACCCAACATAACATAATCATAATATAACCCAATACAACATAACATAACATAACATAACATAACATAATGGTCGAGAACAGGCTATTCAGGTCAGCAATACTCTCCTTTTCCTACCACTGAAGTGTACCTACTTGCTTACTTGCGTACCTAGCACTGTTTCAAACCAAACAAAATGTTTTGCATTCTGTAGCAAAGCACAATGATTTGTCCATTTGTTCCAATGTACAACGCACCGATAACACACAGCAACCCCGCCTAATTTTTGGATATTTTAGGAGCCCTGTTCTTGATTAAATATTCTCTCAAGCAGAGCAGTGTGCTGTCGGACATGCCCAGGTAAGGCTCTGTTGCTTTTCCACAAGCGTGCTACAGCAGGGTGGTAGCATATGAGGACGAGCTCCCCACTGTTCCCTCCTCCCTCTCTTTCTCAGCGTCTCTCCCTCTCTCTGCGGTGTTTTCCTCTCTTCCCACCACTCCCGTTCGCTCTCTGCAGTGCAGATCCCTCTGCTGACGGCAGCCAATCCTTTCTGCGTTCTCCCTCTCTCCATCCCTCCCTCTCTCCCTCCCCCATCCATCCCTCCCTCTCCCTCCCTCATCCATCCCTCCCTCCCTCTTATCCTCCCTCCATCCCTCTCTCTCCATCCTTCCCTCTCTCTCTCTCCCTCATCCATCACTCCCTCTCTCCATCCCTCCCTCTCTCTCCCTCCCTCATCCATCCCTCCCTCCCTCTCCCTCCCTCATCCATCCCTCCCTCCATCTTACCCTCCCTCCCTCCCTCCATCTTACCCTCCCTCCCTCCCTCTTACCCTCCCTCCATCCCTCTCTCTCCATCCTTCCCTCTCTCTCTCTCTCCCTCATCCATCCCTCCCTCTCTCCATCCCTCCCTCTCTCTCCCTCCCTCCCTCCCTCTCTCTCCCTCCCTTATCCATCCCTCCCTCCCTCCCTCCCTCCCTCTCCCTCCCTCATCCATCCCTCTCTCCCTCTTACCCTCCCTCCATCCCTCTCTCCATCCTTCCCCCTCTCTCTCCCTCATCCATCCCTCCCTCTCTCCATCCCTCCCTCCCTCTCTCTCTCCATGCCTCCCTGTCTCTCTCCCCATCCCTCCCTCCCTCTCTCTCTCCATCCATCACTCCCTCCCTCTCTCATTCCCTCCCTCCCAACACACAGAGCCTGGCTGAAACACTCAAAACAAAGACAAAACATAAGAAAAACTGTGTTAAATTAAGACTCCACTGCCCCCTCCCCACAAGGAGTGGCACGGTTCATCAGCACCAACCACCACCCCCCCACCAACACTCAAAAAAGGAAACAGCACTAAGATCAAAGCAGCTCCCCACAGGGAACAACACAAACAGCTGCTGCACCCCACATACAGATTACGACACCGCTCCCTACAGAGAACATGACTCCTGGGGCAGTCTCTCTCTGGTCACTCTCTGGTCCTGGCATGGTCTCTGTCTGGTCTCTCACTGGTCCTGGTGCGGTCTCTCTCTGGTCCTGGTGCGGTCTCTCTCTGGTCCTGGTGTGGTCTCTCTCTGGTCTCTCACTGGTCCTGGTGCGGTCTCTCTCTGGTCCTGGTGCGGTCTCTCTCTGGTCCTGGTGTGGTCTCTCTCTGGTCTCTCTCTGGTCATGGTGTGGTCTCTCTCTGGTCTATCTCTGGTCTCTCTCTGGTCTCTCTCTGGTCCTGGTGTGGTCTCTCTCTGGTCCCGGTGTGGTCTCTCTCTGGTCCCGGTGCGGTCTCTCTCTGGTCCTGGCACGGTCTCTCTCTGGTCTCTCTCTGGTCCTGGCACGGTCCCTCTCTGGTCTCTCTCTGGTTTCTCTCTGGTCCTGGTGCGGTCTCTCTCTGGTTTCTCTCTGGTCCTGGTGCGGTCTCTCTCTGGTCTCTCTCTGGTCCTGGTGCGGTCTCTCTCTGGTCTCTCTTTGGTCCTGGTGTGGTCTCTCTCTGGTCTCTCTTTGGTCCTGGTGTGGTCTCTCTCTGGTCTCTCTCTGGTCTCTCTCTGGTCCTGGTGTGGTCTCTCTCTGGTCTCTCTTTGGTCCTGGTGTGGTCTCTCTCTGGTCTCTCTTTGGTCCTGGTGTGGTCTCTCTCTGGTCTCTCTCTGGTCTCTCTCTGGTCCTGGTGTGGTCTCTCTCTGGTCTCTCTTTGGTCCTGGTGTGGTCTCTCTCTGGTCTCTCTTTGGTCCTGGTGTGGTCTCTCTCTGGTCTGTGTGACAGCGCACTCTGGGGGCCGTGCACTGGGCCGGCGGCTGGTCGGGGCGGGGCAGGTGCCAGCTCTGCAGTGCCCGTCTGTCTGGACGAGGAGTTACTCCTCCACCTGCCGATCGATCCCCGGCCCTCCGACGGCATTCTCCGAGCGAGCCGGCAGCTCCGCTTGTTTATGTGACAACAGCTCCACCTCGCAATCCCAGAATCCCCTCTGCATCGATCGCGTGCGCGCATTAAGCGGGTCGCGCCGAGACACGGGGACGACAGCGCTCACAGAGACAGGAGGGTCAGGGGACCCCGAGCAGGAGGAATTCCTACGCTACAGTTTCAGCCGCAGAGTTTCTTAAGAGGCTGCATTCATATTCATAAGCAGGTGACAAAAGCACCATCGGGAATAACCGAACAGAACGGCCATTCATCAACCGGACAGTCCGCCCCGGGTTAAGAGAACTAATAGGATAATATTTTACGCTATAGGTGGACAGAGAGTATTATATAAAAAGGGGATGGATTGATGTGAAACACAAGTGATTATGTCCCACTGCAGGGTAAAAAATAAACAGCGCAAGTTACTGTTTCTTTATGGCGTAGTATAGCCCTCAGGTGAACCTGTGGCTCAACAGGTAACCCTGCAGGCGAACTGCTTTTAAACACAATTTAAACATAATCCACAAAATTAGTCATTACAGGAACTTGGCAACTGCAAAGGTCCTGGTTCAGAAGCCAGAAGCACACAAGTCTGTTTACTATGCTGTCGGGAGACAGACAGACAGCATAAGACAGACATACAGACAGACAGGCCTCAGCTGGAAGATCTGCCGGCACTAACCCCGTCAATCAAAATCAACTCACCATGCGACAGACTGTTTAGAAAAAATATTCGAAAAAAATAAATAAAAAAAACCCAATGTTGCGGGTCTAATTATGTCAATAAAAACCCCCGTCACCATCGCCCAAATTAACCCCACTGCAATCAGCTTCGTCAGCTAAGGAGGGGAAGGGGGGGGGGGGGGTAATTCATCTGGCAGGCTTCCCAACCCTCCTCCGCCGATCAATATTGTGAATATTGGGCTCCAGGTTCCCTGCTGAATTAATGCATGAGGCAGTCTGTGCCAGGGATTTCCACGCGCCTTCTGTCTGACTGACTGCTGAAAGTGGCGGTCCCGCCCGATTCGCTCATAACGTAAACGCGGGATTAGGGAGCGCGCCCGGGGCCCGATATTTCAGCCCGTCCCCGTCCCCTCCGACCCACCGCCAGGCTCGCGTCTCTGAGAAAGCACGTGCGATAAACGTCGTGCGACGGATTCCTACAACAGAGTTACGGAAACCTACGAAACAAAACACTTCTGCGTTCGCATTTTGCCAATGAGTTTCAATCACGAAAAAAGACCTTGAGGGAATGTTGCTTTCATTGCTTTAATTCCATTTAATTCGACATGAATATCCCAGGGCAGGCCTCCCGCTAAAATGCTAACAGCACAAATGTAACCTGTTAGCATATTCAGACTGACTGTAATAAGCTTGAATAATTACACTTATACACACTATCAGGGACCAGGTAAAGGGGCCTCCCTCTCGTAGTGGTGTCATAAAGATTATAACAAACAACAAATTTACAAGTTTACAACTTTAACGTGTTAGCACTGCCACAGGTGCACTGAGTAAGGAGGAGAACAGACTAGCCCGGGTTTGAAGCGCCTATCTCTCCTGTGATTTTTTTTGACGTAGCAGTTCAAGTCAGGAGCTGGGATCAGGTCAGGATTGGGATTTTAGGGTTATCGCACGCAACAGGATAGTCTCTGACATCAGGGACCTGTTCCCAAAAACATCTTGGGAACCACTGAGTTAGCCAGATAACACCACGAAGCAAAACCCGAAAAGCCTGTTTTTACATCAGTCCATGTTCCAGATTTGGGCAGGGCCCAGGTTTTGCGGTTATCCGGTAATCCTCAGTAATCCAGCTTTGTGGAACAGGCCCCGGCTTAGTTTGATTCAGTTTACAATATTCTATCGCCTCCAAGACAGAATATTGGCATTTGCCCAACTGTCGGGATAGACATACCGTTCTGTGTTATCAGCACATGGTGTGTGTGCGTGTGTGTGTGTGTGTGTGCGTGTGTGTGCTTTCACCTGCACACCAGAGAACAGCTCCGTAGTGCTGTCTGTATACTGACGGCAGCTGTGGGCAGACCAGCTCCCCACAGGTGTTTCCTGGGCTGTGCAGATAGAAAGACTACTGACATGTAGGCGGGACAGTTCACCCCGAATCACCCCAACTCATCCACTCAGTCCCTGACTCACTCACCCTGCCCGCACACTCACTCACTCACTCACTCACTCCATTGACAGCTGCATTAGCTCAATTACAATATTGCTGATTCAGCCACAGACTCACCCTCTTACTGACCAAGCCAATCACTCAAACTCACCCACTGGGGCCCGTTTAGCCACTCATAAAAGTTTTACAGACTCACACCAACATAGTTTTAGTAATCATTCACTCATAAAAATAAGTACTCGTTCACAGGTATTCACACTGAACATCCCTCCCGACAGGTGGGCCAAGAGCTCCATTGTTATTTGCACTTACCCGTATTGTACGGGAGACATTTCTCTCCTTTGTCTTAAGATTCATTAAATAGAGTGGGTGGGAGTGACCTCATCAAATTGGCTTTTGAGTCAGTTGCTTTTGTTAGAGGCCTTGTTCGTTTCATGTGGCTGAATCATCATTTTCATCATCATCATTATCATCATTTCGTTTATACTTCGAATCTTTGACAGCGGCTTCTGCAAGCAAGTATGGTGTTGTTGTGTTTTAGATATCACAGTACGCAGTGTTAAGCCCATTACATTTTTCATGGTTTCATTTTTTTTCAATACTTAATCTACTATATCATGCACACAATCAAGAGTTTATGATGGTCAGTCTGGCGATTCTGGCAGACGCCAGATGGGTCGGTCCTCTTTTGGTCCACTGGGCTTTTTTTTTGGACTTTTTGAAGCCTCAAACAACAATCTACTACATTATACACATAATCGGGGGTTTATGATAGTCAGACTGGCTGCCAGATGGGTCAGACCTCTTCTGTGCCACTGGGCCGCTTCTGGACCGGAATCACAATTTTTTAGCGGGACTTTGAAGACTGATCTACAGCACAGGACAGAGGACAGATGAGAAAATGTTACGTTCTGACAAAACGTAATATCCGTTCTCCCTATACTATATGTTTTCAGTGGCAAAAACTGTGCCAAAGAGTCAAGAACTGCAAGCGGTAAAGAGGGCCAGGTGTCCTGACACTTCAGTGAGCAGTCCTGTCTCTAGGTATTCGCCTGGACTTAATGTGCATTAAGCATGCAGATGTTACGTGTAAACAAACACAAGGCAGTATCACTTTCCCGGGATATGAAGTGCAGTTGTGGTTAAAATAAAATGCAGACACCACAACGGGCTTGTTTTGGCAGCCAGCGCAACCGGATCCGTCCCTGGGGGAGGTCAATAAGTACTTTAAGAGCTTCATAGACTGGAATCTGTAGTGTTAGTCAATTACTCAACGGAGGGGAGCTTTCCAAATCCTCCCACTTACAAACGCTTGGAACAGGGCACCACGCGGACGTGCACACTCGCACGCACACACACACACACAGACAGACACACACACACACGTACATATATATAAGCACACACACACACAGTCATACACGTGCGCACACAGGCAGACACACACATGTACACACATTTACCCTCACACACACAGACGTACATATATAAACACACACATACATAAAGACACACACACGTACATATATAAACACATACATATATAAACACAAACATAGATACCCACGCATACATGGACACACACATACATACACACATTTCCCCTCACACACACACACACACACATATATACAAATACATTTAACTTCACACACATTTACCCTCACACACACACACCAGTTCTGCAGAACTGAGGCCATGCATGACGCTCCCGAAAGGCCGATTTCCCAGGGGGGGACAGGACAGATCACAGGTCAACAGTCACTGGGAGAGGTCCTGGGGTCAAACACTGGGGTGCTCAGAGGATCCATGAAAAGCTCTCCTGCACTCTGTCCTCTCTCTTTAGACGACTATAATGATGCAAGAGCAGAATGATGTCATGGGGCTAGTTTGAAGCCTTAAACAACACCACCACCAACAATAACAACAACAACAACAGCAACAACAACAACAACAACAACAATAACAAGAACAGCAATAATAATAAGAATTGTGTTCACGAGCAGTGGATGGGTGAATAAACGGTGTTATTCAGACCGTGCCAGCTGCCATATAACAGGACTGCAGTGCAGAGGTTTCAGAAACAGACTCATTACACCTCCATTTCGCCTGGTTATCTCTCAGAACCGCTCAGTCTGGAAGCGGGCCAGGGCGAACGAGAGCCAGGGGGATGAGGAAACAGGACGAAACAGCTAAAGGGAGGGAGGGAGGGAGGGAGGGAGGGAAGGAAGGAGGGGAGGAGTACGGGAGAATGAGAGAGAAAGAGGGTAAAACAGGGACGAAGAGCTAAAAACAGTCAAATAGATCGACCCCCTGGATCTCTTTTACTCTCTTTGGGATTCAGAGAGCACTGTCTGGGTATCAGCGGGAGGAGATCTTTATGAACGCGGAGAAACGCACACCGGTTGGAGCGTCGGATTGTAATTCCCAGCCGGAGCATCAGATTTCAGCGTCGGGGCTGTAGTATTTACAACCTCCCCACAGGACACCTTTTCGCCCAGGCAGCGGAATCACTTGCAGCCGAGACCAAATCTTTACAGACAGAGCGACTTATTATTATTCACGCCGTATCCATCTTTGCTCGATGACAGCTGGCGGAAGCAGATACATTTATTCATGAGTGTGTACGAGATGTGTTTCTTACACGGGGCTCTGCTTATGTGAGCCACATCGCAGCTCTTCCAGGTAAACGCAGAATAACGGGGCGCTATAGCGCATGCTCGCTGTGGGGACCGCAGGGTCGCGGCGTGATTGATTACACGGCAGAGGGTGGTGTTCCCACATAACACGGAGAGTGCCAAGGGTCCCCTGAAGAGGAAAACACAGACGGGGCCACGCCACGTGAATCATTTCACCTGCAGAACGGGAGGGATCTCACGCTCTCTCTCTCTCTCACACACAGACACACACACAGACACACACACACACACACACACAGACACACACAGACACACACACACACACACACACAGACACACACAGACACACACACACAGACACACACACACACAGACACACACACACACACACACACACACAGACACACACAGACACACACACACACACACACACACACACACAGACACACACAGACACACACACAGACACACACACACACACACAGACACACACACACACACAGACTCGCCCACTTCCTGACTTCACGCAGTCCTGCGGAGAACACAGTGGAAGGCAGCCTCCGCTCCACCTCGCCTCTGACAGAGAGCAACAAGATGCCCCCCGTCACCACCGTCACCGCCGCGTTCACCATCTGCTCTGCCCACATCACATTCCTGGCTGCTTCTCGTTCATTCAAAACCATCTCCCCTTCTCCTCCACTTTCTCATTCACCACATCCCCCTCCTCTGTCTTCTCCCCTGCTCCATCCCCCTCTGCCCTCCTCCTCCACCCTCTCCTCCTACACCTTCTCTCCCCTGCTCCATCCCCCTCTGCCCTCCACCTCCACCCTCTCCTCCTACACCCTCTCCCCCCTGCTCCATCCCCCTCTGCCCTCCACCTCCACCCTCTCCTCCTACACCTTCTCTCCCCTGCCCCTTCACCCTCTCCCCCCTGCTCCATCCCCCTCTGCCCTCCACCTCCACCCTCTCCTCCTACACCTTCTCTCCCCTGCCCCTTCACCCTCTCCCCCCCAAATCCTTCCTGCCCCCGGGGGGTTGTGCCATGACTTCATGCTTCACACAAACCGGTCACACCTTGTAATGCTGAGCAACTGCAGGGAGGTGAGGAGACGGCATTGCTGTGTGAGGATTCTGGACGTAGCCTAACGGCAACTGAGCCCACCGTCTTCCGGCGGTTGAGCAGACAGTTGAAAGCCTGAAGACTATAGGACAAGTGCGCTTGGGGGGGGGGGGGAACTCATTGAAAGAGCAAAGCATCCTGGGGCTTCAGCAATGTCAACAATAAAAGGCTGCACCCCAACCCAGCCCTGATATGGTCCCGCCACACCATCTACAGTAAACAGGTGGGGATTTTGCAGAATGGCTAGGGAACTGGACTTAAGCAAGGCACCTCAATTGCTTTAGTGTGTATTCAACTGCTATGTAAACTGATTATATGCAAGAAATCTGGGATAAGGCAAGTCGCTCTGCGTACCAGCATTTGCTAAACGTAACATTCGGCTGCAGACAGAAAGCCGATAATTGAATCTATTCATGTGAAGTATAGACTAACAGGAAAACCAATAGGACGTTTGCCAAAGCATGGTGTCGTCCTTAAAACGAAGGCACTCCGAAAATTGCACACGGTAACTAATTAACGGGACTTGAAATATACACAGATCAGTAAAGAAAACAAAAACACAATGCCCCCTCCCACGCGCACAGACACAAACACACAGCGGGGTGTTTGTGTGCTGGCGACATTCATCGTTAGTTTTGCCTGAAATGCTTGCGTCAAATCAAAGAAAACGACACTTTCTTCTACTAAAAATTTCAATAGATCAGACTCCGGTGCCCTTAATTTGACCGTCATGAGTGAATGACAATCAGACCACGTTTTGTATTTTTATTTTATTTTTTCCCTCTGCATTGCTCTTAACATTCGTCTACTGCATTAAAAGTTACAGTGCATCAGTGTACCCTATTCAATTTACAGTAGCGTCCAGCAACACACGTTCTCATTTATAATTGATAAACGCAAGGCAATTCCCCAACTACCGTTCCACGAATAGACGCGTTAAGGCACACTTTGCTTATTTAACGTGTCCCCCAAAAATAATACCAACACCTTAAACTACAGGCATCCCGCAATCCGTTCGTATAATAATGCATTCTCACCAAATTCCATCATACCGACCCCTTTGACGGAACTTCACTTTGCACCCATGGGCGGTTGGTCAATAAAAAAAAACCATAGCGCGTACCTTCTACTTTCGTTAAGGTGAGCACCGGGCTGTCGCAGGCGGACAGTGGGGCGACCCGGGCTGAATGTTTCTTCATTTTGGCGAGCTCGGGTAAGCGGAGCTCTCCCCGCTTCGGCTACATCCCTGAAGCTGATGTCACAACTATCGCTTTGGCTAAAAGAGCATTTGAGCGTCTCTCTCTCTCTTCCCCTCTCCTTTCTCTTCTGTTCTCCTTCCTCTCGCTCGGTTTCCCCCCTCCCTCTAATGCAGTACCCGTGTGCGCCGGGGCATCCAGCTCAACACAGGAGATTACCGCAATTCCACCACGTCACGACGGCTTCGTTCGCCCACCCACTCCCTTTCTTCTGCGCCACCCTCTCCCGTCCATGTCCCACGCCAATCCAGATGAGCCCAGAAACCCCCCCGCCCCCCCCCTAACCGTGGACTCCCCCTGCGAGCTGCAGGGGTAGGGTAGTCGGATAAGGAGGGCGATTGATCGAATCAGCAAAGACTAGATCAGTGTATTTTGGACCGTGTGACAGATCGAATCGGACAGGCGCGGACGGCCGAGTTATTTATCCGGGCGCAGGGGAGCAAGGGGGCTTCTCTAAGCGCGTCCTTAACGCGGTTATTAAAGTAATAAGCAACAGAATGGCAAAATTGGCCGATATTATTAACAGCTTGCTATTTGTGTGAGCAGCTGTGTACAATTACTTTCCCCACACACACACACACACACACACACACACACACACACACACACACCAGACACACACACTCCTTTCCTTGCAAAAAAATAGACTAGATCTTTTTGGTGCAGGCACTTTACTCTACGGGAAGTCGGCATATTAGGTTGGCATTAATTACACAGAAATTCTGAACAGAAATTCAACATTGAAGTACAGTTTTCCACATTAAAGGGATAATTATATGCAGCACGACTACAGATGTTCCTAAGTCCAGTGATTTATTTGAAATACCTTAAAGCTCCCTATTTCGCTTTACTCACATCTTTCTAGTCTTTTCTGCCTCCTGTTTTGTACGATCCACATCTCTTTCCCGTCTCATTACCTAAATAACCTTCACCTCCTTTTCAACATGCTCAAAATTCCAAATAAATCCAAAACTACAATGGGAGACAGAGCCTCCTCTAACACAGCTCGTCTGATAGGATAATTTCCCTTTGCATGTTCGGGTTCAGACACTCTCTGTCTTTTATGCGTAGGCACAAAACCTACATCTTTAGTCGATCCTTTTGTTTAGGAGGCCCAGGAAGGGTAAATCAGGACGCGAGAGTGGTTACGTGAGCTGGGATGACTGTGCTGTAGCCCTGCTGCTGCAGGTGAATGCCCAGGTGTGCTGGTGTGTGCCACTCTCAAGGCTTTTGTACCTTGTAAACAGACTGCCATAGTATTACATTACATTACATTACATTACATTACATTAAGGCATTTGGCAGACGTGATGTACAGTTGATTAGACTAAGCAGGAGTCAATCCTCCCCTGGAGCAATGCAGGGTAAAGGCTGTGTGGATCTTATTGTGGCTACACCGGGGATCGAACCACTGACCTTGTGTGTCCCAGTCATGCACCTTAACCACTACGCTACAGGCCGACCCTAGTATAGCACATTGGAGCTTTTCACACAACAGTCTCTAGAGTTTGCAAAGAATGGTGCAAAAAAAAACGGCAAAAAAAATCCAGTGAGCAGCAGTTCTGCAGACAGAAACGCCTTGTAAATGAGAGACGTCAGAGGAGAATGGCCAGACGGGTTGAAGCTGACAGGAAGGTGACAGTAATGCAAATAACCACACGTTATAACAGTGGTATGCAGAAGAGCATCTCTGAACACACAACGCGTCAAACCTCTAAGTGGATTGGCTACAGCAGCAGAAGACTAAATAAGTCTAATGAATGCCTAATGCAGTGCTCACTGAGTGTGTATATACATGTTTGTGAGTATGCGTATCCCAGTCTATGCATGCATTTGCACCTTTGCTGAGAGAATCCGCATAAATAATTCAAAAGCTAGACTCCCACTCACACGGGATGAAACACTGACAAACTGGGACCAGGACCTCCTCCTCGGTACCTTCTCCATACAGCCCTGAGATCCCTCTCAGAACCCCCTCCCACGCTCCTAACACAGCCTCTGTCTCACTGTCCGTAGCGCCTCTATTTCACTGACATCTTCCTCCGTTTATCATCCCACCGTGGCCTTGTTTACCAGCCCTGTACACAGAAGACACAGCTGCAGTCAGGAGTGAAGTCCGGGAAACGCACAGGTAGGACTGTATGTGTGGGGCAGCCTGTAGCGTAGTGGCTACAGGCTGTAGACTGGGGCAGGCTGAGGTACATGACTGGGGCAGCCTGTAGCGTAGTGGCTGAGGTACATGACTGGGGCAGCCTGTAGCGTAGTGGCTAAGGTACATGACTGGGGCAGCCTGTAGCGTAGTGGCTGAGGTACATGACTGGGGCAGCCTGTAGCCTAGTGGCTAAGGTACATGACTGGGGCAGCCTGTAGCGTAGTGGCTAAGGTACATGACTGGGGCAGCCTGTAGCCTAGTGGCTAAGGTACATGACTGGGGCAGCCTGTAGCGTAGTGGCTACGGTACATGACTGGGGCAGCCTGTAGCGTAGTGGCTAAGGTACATGACTGGGGCAGCCTGTAGCGTAGTGGCTACGGTACATGACTGGGGCAGCCTGTAGCGTAGTGGCTAAGGTACATGACTGGGGCAGCCTGTAGCGTAGTGGCTAAGGTACATGACTGGGGCAGCCTGTAGCGTAGTGGCTAAGGTACATGACTGGGGCAGCCTGTAGCGTAGTGGCTAAGGTACATGACTGGGGCAGCCTGTAGCGTAGTGGCTAAGGTACATGACTGGGGCAGCCTGTAGCGTAGTGGCTAAGGTACATGACTGGGGCAGCCTGTAGCGTAGTGGCTAAGGTACATGACTGGGGCAGCCTGTAGCGTAGTGGCTAAGGTACATGACTGGGGCAGCCTGTAGCGTAGTGGCTACGGTACATGACTGGGGCAGCCTGTAGCGTAGTGGCTAAGGTACATGACTGGGGCAGCCTGTAGCGTAGTGGCTAAGGTACATGACTGGGGCAGCCTGTAGCGTAGTGGCTAAGGTACATGACTGGGGCAGCCTGTAGCGTAGTGGCTAAGGTACATGACTGGGGCAGCCTTTAGCGTAGTGGCTAAGGTACATGACTGGGGCAGCCTTTAGCGTAGTGGCTAAGGTACATGACTGGGACCCAGAGGATCGGTGGTTCAACCCCCGGTGTAGCCACGATAAGATCGGCTGTTGGGCCCTTTACGCCGCATTGCTCCAGGAGGGGGATTATCTCCTGCTTAGTCTAATCAACGGTAAGACACTTTGGATAAAAGTGTCAGCTAAATAAGTAGTGACAGCTCTGAGGGACATTGGCCCTGAAGTGGCACAGCGTCAGTACCACAGAACCCACTCCGTGATTCAGAGACACGTCCAACACTTTGACCATGAAGTCATAACATCTGGCAGATCAATATTGTATTTTAATTAAACATGATGAATGCCGTCTGACTGCCAAGCTTACAGTCACAAATAACGGAGTCGAGTCAAGCCATCATTTATTTAAAGTGCCCTTCACAGAAGTCTCAACACACTACATTTAACAGAAACTGAAAGATTAAAATATATATATAAAATATTATGTAAAAATATATATAATTTAGCATAATGTAATATAGTGTAACTACTTAACTATTGCAGTATTTGCAGAGCAACAGGAATCCTAGAAATGATCTATTTTCCATTATGTTCCGGCTACAGCATTATAGCACTGCCAAATGTCAAATACTGGGTCGATTTGAATACAATATTTTAAATCTATATCGTATTCTCTAGCCCTTCTCATTGGGGTTTATGATAACATAAAAACGTAATCAGAATGCACAACTGTCCAATAAAACTGCACTGGAATAGGCCATGCTTGAATTTGAAATAAGCTGGAGCTTGGCTATGTCCTGTGGTTGATACAATGGATTAGATTTAAGGAGAAACCACAGGAGCTCGAGAATAGCTTGGCAGAGAGAAGCTGTACCACTGCCCAGTGGAGTGCCCTTGATGCGGGGTGTTTTGTTGCCTGGGCTGTCCTTTCTGTGGACTCTCACAGGATGAATGAAAACATACCGCATCAGATTTGTTCATCCTCCATTTTAGGCCTCAGATTGATTAGACCACATTTGATGTTATTACTTTTTTTTTTAATGCCCTGTTAATTACAGTGACTATGGAACGTATGATGTTGTTGGAGTATAAAATAATATTAGTGCCAGCTTCGAAAATTTGTGACTAAGAGTTAGTTAAAAATATTTATTCCAAAAGTTTATCACAGGATAAATCTGTTGTGGTAAGTACAGAATTAAATTCATACAGAATGAATAAATATCCAATTCCTTCGGCTTTTATTTGCAGTTATATATTTAATAACCGTTATCAAATAACATTTGCCTTTGGTTTTATATCTAGTGAATTGTATACTGTCAAGACATCATTTATTTTGTTGACTAGGTATTATAAACATCATACGATTCCAATGCAGAAGGTGCCGGTTTAGTTCATGAGACGTGTGCTTTTTGTACTACCTTATTTAACAATACCACACTACTTCCTCAAGGGAAAGGGAAGAGGGAGAGTGAGATAGAGAGGGGGATCCAATAAGAGAATGGAAGAACATGGCAGGGAGGGAAATGGTAGAAAAGAGAGAGAGGGAGAGATAAAGACAGAGATGGATACAGAGATGGGGAGAGAGAGAGGGAGAGAGGGAGAGAGGAGAGAGATGGGGAAAGAGAGAGGGAGAGATGAGACAGAGAGAGAGAGAAAGTGGGAGAGAGAAGGAGACAGAGAGGGGAAAAGAGAGAGAGGGAGAGAGAGAGAGACAGAGAATAAGTGGGAAAAAGAGGGAAGATCGAGGGAGAGAGAGAGGGAAAGAGAGAGGGGAGGGGAGGGGGAGGGGAGCAGGATTCCTGTAGCCAAGGCGGTGGCACAGACACAGCCATTCCCGGAGCAGGGGGAAGTTGCACGGTCACGACGTTCCATAAATTATTCACCATGAGGAGGGGGGGGGGAGGAGGGAATGTGGGAAAAGGGGGAATGTCGCCCCTCAGGCTCTGAGTCACCAGCAGAGTCGTCGGGTGGTTAAAGTGCGGTGAGGGAAAGCTTGTGGAGGGACTGTGATGGAGTGTGTCTCTATCAGAGGGGAGGACGGAGAGAAAGAGGGGAGGGGAGAGGGGGAGAGGCCGCGGTGGGTGGGGCAGGGGGGGTGGGAGGGTTACAGAAAGTGGGAGAGCATCCCGCAGAGTGACTCATAGTCCCGTAGAGTAATTCCACCAACGCCATGCCCTCCCTCTGTAGATCATATATTAATGCATTTAATCTGTCCTGCATACATTGCCAAATGCACGCAAAAACCTAAGCTACCACTACAAATGAGTCACTCTGTAGAGCTTTCCTTATTATCTGAGTTCTGTATCCAATGTCTGTTACCTATATAGCGGCTGTATATTTAATATGGTGTGGTGTATATCAAACCTGAGTCAATACCTATTTGTTTTGGATTCAGTACCTTTTACTGAGCTTGTCTAGTGTGTGGGAAGAAATACTCCCAAAAACTGCAAGCAAATCCCACTTTCTTGTCATTTTGGCAGGCTCAATTGAGCACAGAAAAGTATTTGATTCCAAAACGAATGTGTATTTGATCAAGGTCAGATACAGCACAGTTTGTAAGTAATTCGACAGCGACACACATTTTGTTGTTTTGGCTCTGTTCTCCAGCACATTGGATTTGAAACGGCACAGGAAATATGAGGTTAAAGTTCAGGTGGTCAGCTTTTTATTTCAGGGCATTTACAACCATATTGCGAGACCAAAGACAATCGGACAGTTGGCTTCTCAGCGCTTTCTTGGCCAGCTGTGCACAATTAGTCCATGTACAACGCAGCTAACAAAAGGCCAAGAGTTGTTTCTAGGTGTTCTGGAAATCTGCATTTGGAGTCTCTTAACATGAGGGCCATCATGGGGTGGAAAGCTCAATGAATCGATCAAAGAGACAGCCAAAACATCCGCTGTGTCAAATTCTACTGTTTCGTGTACATTACATTACATTATTGGCATTTGGCAGAGTCTCTTATCCAGAGCGACGTACAGTTGATTAGACTAAGCAGGAGACAATCCTCCCCTGGAGCAATGCAGGGTTGAGGGCCTTGCTCAAGGGCCCAACGGCTGCGCGAATCTTATTATGGCTACAGGCCGCCCCTTTGTATATTGTGCATTGTTAAGAAACAAAAATGCACAGGTCAGCTCAGCAATAGCAAACAACCCGGAAGACCATGGAAGACCATGGAAGACCATGGAAGACCACGGAAGACCACTGTAGTGGCTGACTGTAAGAATACTTCCAGCTGTGAAGGGAAGCTCCTTTTTCAATTGTTGAACGAGATCGAGAACACGGCCCAGGATGTAGGAGACGTGTCAAAGACTTCCACAAAGAGAGCCATAACCAGCATTGCCTGGGACGGCTCGCTGCTAGCTGCAGATGTCGATCACCGGACCTGAATCCAATCGGTCGTGTGTTTCACTCGCCGAAGACAAGACTGAAGGCAGAAATCACCCCAAAATAAACAAGAACTGAAGATGGTTGCAGCGCAGGCCTGGCAGAGCACCACCAGGGAAGATACCCAGCGTTTAGTGATTCCTTTGGGTCCCAGACTTTAAGTAGTCATCAAATGTGCAAATTTGCAATCACGTACAATATGACAACCTTATTTATCCAATCACCTTTGGCCCCTTAAAATGGTGGGGACTAAGAATACACGCAATTCCTACAGGGATCACAAGATATGGATGTAATTACCATTAAATTAAACCCGATAGTCTGCACATTGACCTCGTGTTCATCACTTCATTTAAAATCCAATGTGCCGGAGAACAGAGCCAAAACAATAAAGAAAGAGTTTCACTGTCCAAACACAGATGGCACTGTATTATATAATACATGAGGGGAGTTCTGTATCAACTGACAGAACTGCAGGGAGGCAAGAAGCCATTTCCCTATATGTGCTAAAAAGAATCACAGAGGATAAAGCAAAAGTCTTGCAATGACCCATTAAACTGGAAAAGGAACACAGGGACATTAAAATGCCATTTTAGATTAAATGCGTACATCACTCACCCGGACTACAAACACTAGACTAGGAACAAACAGCCAATGCGGCCATCCAAGGGTGTCCGTCCATATGAACACAACCTCTATGCAGAGCCCTGCAGTGCCCTATGGAGACCCCGCTCTCAATGCCATCCCAGGGTCATACAGGATTCCTCCTCACAGAGCCAGACCGTCCTATCTCAGGAAGTCCACTCTGGTAACAACTTAATTAAACGCCAGCAAGCAGTACGAGCCCAGGGGAAGGAGTGGGGGGGGGGCAGCTGCAGAGATTGGACAGAAGGTGGGGGGGGGAGCAGAGGGGGAGAGTGCAGCACTTTAAACGCGTAACCACAGCACCCCAGGGAGATGTAGGGTTCATTAAAGTCCTGAAAGTGAACTCATCTCTGAGCTGCACTGTGGGGCTGGCTCGTTAATAAGCCCTGATTATCTCAACCTGGTAGGACACATGGAGATAGAGGGAGCGAGGGAGGGAGAGGGAGAGAGAGAGAGAGAGAGAGAGAGAGAGAGAGACAGAGAGACAGAGAATGAGAGAGAGAGAATGGGAGAGACAGAATGGGAGACAGAGAGAGATACTGAGCGAGAGAGAGAGAGAGAGAGAGAGAGAACGGGAGATAGAGAGAGTGAGAGAGAGAACAAGAGAGAGAGAGAGAGAAAGGGAGAGAGAAAGAGAGATCTTTTTTTTTGGGAGAAGCATTCAATTGAAGCCCCACATGCATAATTATGCAGAAAC
>NC_083777.1:28250518-28340518 GCF_963514075.1 Conger conger | reverse complement strand
TGGTGAACTTGTCCAGCTAGCTCAGCAATCCCCCCCCCCCCCCCCCGGTCTTATTCTGTTCCCTGAACAGAGCCACACTGGTGATGTGTTCAGAATCACAAATACTTAAATCACCAAACAAATACTTAATACTTTTCTAGGCGACCTTAAGTCAAGCACATAGGACAACCACATAATCAAGCAAATAAACAAGCAATGTGGTTTGTTATTTGTTTTGACAGCAATGATTGGTCACTCAGGCACAAGCCCTGTTTTAATGTGTTGAAATAAGCCATTTTATTATGCTATGGTATCTATCTTCTTACATTTTAATTTTTATCCATCTTACTTTAGTAGTCTATTATTCCTGTGGTATATGTTTTAAAAAGGTCATTAATGTGTCATTGTTAATCACACCATTGCTGTTTTAAAAACATACGGACCTTGGAATTTATCTTCCAACAAAGTAATTGAGCCAAGTTGTGACATCTTTATGTCTCCCTTATAATGATCTCTTACATACAGTATGCCTGAATCACGCTGTGTTTCTACACTGTGATTACAGTGAAAGGTTGTGCTTCTAATGAGCCAACAACACCTGCTAACGCTAACAAGCCCTTCACATTTACTTTATGTACTTTACTTTAGGGGGCGACATGGCTCAGGCAGTAAGAGCAGGAGGGTTGCCGGTTCGATCCCCCGCCCGGGCTGTGTCGAAGCATCTCCGAGCAAGGCACTTGCTCCTGACGAGCTGGTCGGTGCCTTGCATGGCAGCCAGTCGCCGTTGGTGTGTGAGTGTGTGTATGAATGGGTGAATGAGAAGCATCAATTTACAGCGCTTTGGATGAAGGCGCTATATAAATGCCAACCATTTACATTTTACTCGGCAACAAACTTCACAACTTGCAGCCTGTTGTTCATCTAATTTCATGCCCTTATTTTTTCCCCACTTTCCCAAGTTTTGTTCACTCAACCCATAGGCCTGTCCCACATCTGCAGTGTCCTAAATCCACCTGAGACCATCCCAAAAACCTTCTAATTATAGTGTGAGAGCTGACAAACCCTAATTGAGATGGATTTAGAGTGGAAAAGTGAGTTTTTCCAAACATACTTAAGAATGCACTAAGAGCTTTTTTTTCCATTTTTAGCCCCAACCCCATAAATACCCTGAACACAAGGTGTTCATGGTCCCGCAATGGAGGCTTAAGGCATGAGAGGGACCTACTGGACTTCAGGTGGCGTTTCTGACAGTGCCTATGAGGGCACACTCTTCACTTATAGCACCACTGCAAGCCTGTAGTGCCTGTCTGCTGCGATGCTAAGGCAAGGCTGCCCCCTAGTGGAATAGCCCATTGCACCATCCACCTCTTAAAAGGAACGCCTCAGACTGTCCTGACCACAACAGCACATTCACTACTCAACCAGCTCCCCATCTGCAGCTAAAAGTAAATAAAACCACATCCCTGGAGAAATTATCCAAAGTTACATTTCGTCAAATACATGGGGCCCCACAGAAAAAAAATGCCAGCAAAAAGTACGACGGACGTTGACGGTATTCTCACCATAAAGACATTTATGGTGGCAAAGAATCACAAAGATTGAAAATGTAGGAATAGTTTTTGATAGATGATAAGCAAAGAAGAGGCATTCGTGAAGCCCTGATATTCTGAGGCCGGAGGAGAGATCCTGGAGCCGCTGCCCCTCCTGCATCCCTGCACTGCATTCTCCCAACAGCAGGTGGCGCTGCCTGACCATTTATTCACCCGCACTGAATCCACCCACTTCACAAAGACATTAAAAATAGCTTTGCTGAGCTTGATAATAGCTTGTCACTACAAGAAAATAGAAAACTATACTTTAATTCCCCTTAAACTGGCAAGTGCATGCACACACACACACACATGCGCACACACAAACACACACACACAAACGCACATACACGCCCACACAAACACAAATGTGCACGCACACACACACACATGCACATACACACAGACAAGCACACACACGCACACACACACACATACATGCACACACACACACACATACATGCACACACACACACACAAAGGCAAGGCAGCAGTGGTTGAAAAGGATGTATTTTGGCACATCCAATATGATTTCCCTGGAGTGGCGTGGGAATGAGATCCCTGGTGTGTGTGTGTGTGTGTGTGTGCACGCGCTCGTGCGAGTGAGTGTGTGTGTCTGTGTGTGTGTGAGTGTGAGTGAGTGTGAGTGTGTGTGTGTGTGTGTGTGTGTGTGTGTGTATACTCCCCGTGGTTGAATACCACAGAGGGAGGGAGCTAATGAGAGACTGGGCGCTGACGCTCTCTACACAACACAACCAAACACAGCAGGCTCCCACCACCCCCGACCACTCTCTCTCACTCTCCCCCTCCCTCTCTCCCCCTCCCTCTCTCTCTCCCTCTCTCTCTCTCACCACATCATTAGACAACCTGTCAAAAGAGCTTCACGCTCCCTCTCCCTCTCTCTCTCTCTCTCTCTTCCTCTCTCTCTCTCTCTCTCTCCCTCTTCCTCTCTCTCTCTCTCTCCCTCTCTTTCACCCACACACAGGCAGTCAGATCATTTTCCAGGAACAGGGAAACTCTACACATTGCACAACCCACCAGCTCACCAGCTCACCCTAAGCCCTCCGACAGATCGATAGTGTGGGAATCCTCCCATGCACTTCCCACACGGTAAACCCTTACCCAGGGTCGTACCGTGGTAAAGCTTCACACTTCCCATCAGCAGCCAGCAGAGACAGGGGCAAGGCTGAGTATTGAAGATTTACATGCAGAAATGTGGGATCAATCTAGCGGCATGCATTAGCCCAGGGATCACACGAGAGCAAGGCTTATTTTAAACAAAAGGCTAAATGCATATCATTAATTGGACCCTACCAAATTTTGGTCTATATAAATTATCTAAGCTTTAATACACATTTCTGCATTTCCCAACAATTTGCTGCATTTCATGGCAAACTGTCCTGTCGATTGCACGGGAAGAGCTCAATTTCACAGGAATTTCATGGCCCGTGATGGGATTTTCACGACCATAAATGTGCCATTTAATACGGAAATGTACAAAAAATATTCTTAAGCTTGTGACCCCCTGCCTATGCCTACCTAAAGAGAGAAACAGTAACAATATTTCTCTGACCATTACTGTGTCTATCTGGTCATTTTCAATTCTGACTGTCCCATGTTTTATTCCCATTTTCTTATTTTATTACATAATTGTTTCTCTATGGATGTTTCTCTATGGGTTTTGCTCCAGCCATTTTACTCTCCGTGCCTCTGACCAGTGTACGTGTTCGTAGTGAAACGCATTGAGCGTCAGAGCTGTTCTTAAACGAACCTTTGTTCTTCAGACCACTTCTTGTCTCTGCTACCGCTAACACACAGGACATGCAGTCACCTCCTCAAGGCTGGTACACTTTAGTGGTAGAAAAAAAGCGAGCATTGCTGTTTTTGCTATGTTTTGCTATATGCTATGTTAAGTGTTTATGTTGTGTGTTATGTTATGTGTTGTGTTGTGATGTTATGTGTGATGTTATGTTGTGATGTTATGTGTGATGTTATGTTGTGATGTTATGTGTCATGTTATGTTGTGATGTTATGTGTCATGTTATGTTGTGATGTTATGTGTCATGTTATGTTGTGATGTTATGTGTCATGTTATGTTGTGGTGTTATGTGTTGTGTGTTATGTGTTGTGGTGTTACATGTTATGTTGTTGTGTTGTGTGTTATGTGTTGTGGTCTTACATGTTATGTGTTATGTTGTGGTGTTGTGTGGTGTGGTGTTACATGTTATGTTGTGGTGTTGTGTGTTGTATGTTATGTTGTGGTGTTATGTGTTATGTTGTGGTGTTATGTGTTGTGGTGTTACATGTTATGTTGTGGTGTTGTGTGTTGTGTTGTGTTGTGGTGTTATGTGTTGTGGTGTTACATGTTATGTTGTGGTGTTGTGTGTTGTGTTGTGTTGTGGTGTTGTGTGTTGTGTGTTGTGTGTTGTGGTGTTACATGTTATGTTGTGTTGTGTTGTGGTGTTGTGTTGTGTGGTGTGTGTTGTGTTGTGTTGTGTTGAGGTGTTGTGTGTTGTGTTATGTTATTCAGCAGTATGTTCAAAACAGTGCCGCCCAGATCCTGCCAAGGAGGGTTTAGAAATATAAACATCCCCCCCCCCCATCCTGGAGTCTCTTCCACGCACCAACGCACAATGTGCTGACTGCAAAGCAGCCCTGCTACTCAAGACCGTACACAGTACCAACACGCCCCAAAGTACCTCAAAGACCTCCTACAGCTTCACGACCGCGCCTCCCACCCCCTGTCCCTCAGATCTACAGGCTCTGACCTGCTCCTCATTTCACACACCACGCTCAAAACCACGGGGAACCGAGGCTTTTGTGCAGCTGCCCCCAGCCCAAACACAGAGCTCCCACCCCGACCAGCTGTAGGTGTTCCACGCCCTCTCCCCTTTCTGAGGTGGAATTAAAACCCAACCTGTCCATTATGCCTTCGGCTACCTGACGTTTCATCTGCTATATCGCGGTTGTTGTTGTTGTTGTTGTTGTTGTTTTTTGGGTACCATAAGCTCGGTGCTAGTTTTTTATGAATTTTATATATATTATGTTTTTTTATTTATTTTTTATTTGAAGCATATCCGAGACACTTCAGATACTGAAAATTGCTTGAAGAATCAAGTTATTATTATTATTGCTTTCAGAAACATGCTCGGGCAAGGGCCAGCAGTCTTGGGGATTGGTAGCCGGTGAGCAATTTGAACAGTGTGAGAGATTCAATCACAGGCCATGAGAGATGTCAGGCTTATTACCTCAATGCCACAGTGACGGGGGGGACGGGGGGGTATGACTCACTGTACTGTCTCACTAATACCCGGCACTGACCAGCAGAACTACTAACACCACTATAAAGAGCCGGTCAGGTGAATTAAACACGGTCCACACAGGGGGAATTTCAATTAGGCAGAATTACACCAGGGAGGATTGCGGTCTGGCGCCGATGGACACTTGGAGGCGCGTGAGGCCGGGTTTTCGGACGACGCGAGTGAGTGAGTGTTTACCGTTTACCGCGGTGAATCATTCACTCTCAGATAATACGCCTGTCTGCAGCACAGAAGGCTGAGACGCACCGCTGAACACACAGCACAAAGAGACGCGGAACGCCCGCTGCCGTTTCTGTTTACCTTCGAGGGAGAAGAGAGAAGCAAACAGAGCGCACGACGCAGGGGGAACGGAGCTGGAGCGGTAGAGTAGAGATCCTTAACAAAGTGAAAACCTCACGTCAGACTTCCCCCGTCCTCCCCCTTTGATCAGGGAGCCCGGGCCGGGTTTTGCGCCAGGCAGGGCCAGATAACGTGCTAAGGCTGCCTGGCGCTAATCAGACGCCCTCCTGGCAGCAGGCTTCCGGACTCTTCCGGACTGTTCTCTGACTGAAGGGTGACAGGTGCGCGCTGTCAGCGGCGGAGAACGAGTCGGCTCCCCTGCTCATCCGACCGTAGCGTGTACACACATCTCTCATCCCGCCGTCTCCCGCCAAAGGCTGCGGCCTATCAAACAAAAGCCGGGGAACATGACTTTCGGAAGGGCCGGGCCATTAGCTGTTGGTGCCGAACAGGTTTAAAGAACAGGGTTCAGGATGTTTGTCTTCGTACTTTGTGTATGAATTGATGTTCCAGCTCCTACAGTGGGCTACCAAGAGACAGACTGGATCAACGGATTGGATTGGGGGGGCGGCCTGTAGCCTAGTGGCTAAGGTACATGAATGGGACCTGTAAGGTTGGTGGTTCAAGCCCCGGTGTAGCCGCAATAAGTTTGGCACAGCCCTTGAGAAAGACCCTTAACCCCACCATCGCTCCACGAAGGTTTGTCCCCTGCTTAGCCTAATCAACTGGATTAGACTAAGCAGTCAACTCCAATTGATTTAGCTGACACTTAGAATAAAAGCGGCAGCTAAACAACAAATTATAAATACAATTACAGTTAGTTACCATGCGACAGATTGGATCAAGGCACTTGTGCGAGGTGTGGTAAGGGGTTGAGGAGCCAATCACAGAGTGACTCTGGCTTCACTGTGAGCCGTTAATGATGTCACCATAGTTACCCATCCACCAGTGCAGGCAGTCTCTGCAGTGCCTTAGCTGCTGGCTTGCAGGATGAAAATAAGCACTCAGCTGACTGTGTGTGTGTGTGTGTGTGTGTGTGTGTGCTAAACCTCCCTCCCCTGAAACCATGGAGGAATTTACAGTACAGAGAAGGGACAGGCATACAGTCGCAATTAAGCATTCGCAACGACCGAGAGAACTACCCCACGGCTCTACAGCTCATTCGACATTCGTAAAGACGTAGACGCATCGGAGTTGCACTCTGACGATACATTGAATGCAACACAACCGCACTGTTTCACCCCCTTCACTGCCCACAACACTCCAGGGAGGCATAAAACTAGTAATTGGCTCTTTAATTTGTGAGCCATTGAGGATAAAAAAAGTGCTATCCTGATAATTCCCATTAATAAATATTAATCAGCTACCGCCACAAACGACGGGGCTTCTGGGTAATAAACTTAACGGGGAGATCTCACTCCGTTAGTCTCTTTATCGTCTCCTCGCGAACCTTCGAGCAATCGCTCTCTCTCTCTCTCTCTCTTCTCACCACTCCATCCATTTCCTTCTCTCCCCTGTTTGTGGGATTTGATTTGTGTCTGCAGCTGGGCTCTCATTAGGCTGCTAAATTGAATATAAACTAAAACAGTCGGCTGGGTCTGTTCCTCCTCCGCCAGGCCCGGGAGCCCGGTCACGGAGCGCTGGATCCCGCGGTTTTAGGATAAACACTGCGCTTATGTAAGGGGCCCCAGGGAGGACGCGGGGAGCAGGGGGGCCCCATCCCGATCGGGCCCCACCACCTCCCACTCTCCCTCCGCTGTCCGCTCCGATGCCCCTCTCCCGCTTCCGTAATTGCCGAGTTTCTCAGTTTCTCAGCGCTGGGACCGTGACCGAAGCCGACACGGAGGAGGGCTCTTCCTCCCCTGCGCCTCCCAGACCTCCGCCTGCCTCCTTTCAAAGCTCCTCCGCCACTCCACCGCAGAGTCTCTACCTCCCTGCCTCCCTTACTGCCTGACTACTTCTCTACTTCCTAAATCACTCTCCACATCTCTCCCCCAGTCTCTACTTCTCTACCTCCTAAATCATCTCTCCATCCCTCTCTACTTCCCAAATCCCTCTCTACATCTCTCCCTCTCTCTCTACTTCCCAAATCCCTCTCTATTTCTCTACTTCCCCACATCTCTCCATCTCTCTCTACCTCCTACAACATCTCTCCATCTCTCTCTCCTTCCTTCATCCCCCCGCACCTCGCCACATCTCATTCTCATTCTCTACCTCCCACATCTCTCCTTCATTCTCTACAACCAACACCCCTCTCTATTTCTCTCTACCGACATCCCGCTCTACGACTCTCCATCTCCGCATCTCTCCATCGCTCTATACCTCCTACAGCACTCTCTACTCCACTAAGCCCTTCCCCGTGTCTGCTTCCTTGAGTCCATATTTGCTTTCCTTCATTTGTACTCTTCTCTCCGCTGTGCATACAGCTGTAAAGCCTCTGGAGATAATGTAATGCACAGAATAGAGAACGGAGCAGAGAATGGTAATGCTGACAGTGAGCATGGCAGACTGCGGTCTGAGGAGTTGTACAGTAACGGTATCCTTCCATAGGAATAGCTTAACACCAGCAGAAACTGGAGATTCAACGAACAACAATCTCAGCCAACAAATTCCAAGATCGATTACCGTCACAATCGATTACTGACACAATCAATTACTGACACAATCGATTACTGACACAATCAATTTACCGTCACAATCAATTACTGACACAATCAATTTGCTGACACAATAAATCACTGACACAATCAATTTGCTGACACAATAAATCACTGACACAATAAATCACTGACACAATCAATTTGCTGACACAGTCACCTTTTCACTGTCATATGCAGTGGACCAAGCGACCTAAAACCTGACAAACACTCAACTCCACAGCAGTGATGCTCCAAGTGAAACATCTGCAGTGACCAAATGTCAGGGTCAAAGGTCCTGAACTGAAAGAGTCACCTCAAGGCAATTCATTAAGCAGAATCCGAACAGAACTGTGGAATAAGAATGATAAATTCAACTTGCAATCTCGGATCTGTGTCATCACCACTGGTTCAGATCAACTGTAGTCACATCAGGTGTCAGTCAGCAAATAAAATATTGTGTAAGCTTTATGAAATCTGACCATAATTAAAATGGCAGGAACCTGCACTGGTCTGCAATATTCATATGCCGTCACACAATTACGGTGGGAGAGTCAGTCAAACACAAGGCTAACATAGCAGGTGTCCTATGATGAAATTACATGAAATATTGTGCATTTCCACAAAATAGATGTATTTCTTTTTCCCCCCAGTGATCAGTTCAGATCTTAGAAGCTCTTTTTCCACACTAAAAAAATAATGTTACAATTCTCATAGTATCAAAAAAATTATTTCTCCAATCAATTTGGTATGGAGTTTCATAACTGTACTGAAATACATAAAATCCTTAGAGAAGCTGGAAATACGTGAATTCTGTGAGCGTGACTTTAGGAGCAGTGGAGGAATGGCAGACACAGCGAGTCTGTCATTAGTGCTTGGTTCAGCATCACTGATACTGATATTAAGAAAATTAAATCAAATAAAAACACATTTTAAAATTGCACTTGCGATGACTATTGTGTCTTTGTGCTTAGAACAGCTCTCGCTCATGCGTGTTTCGCCATTTATGGATTTGATACTTTTAACCTATTGGTAGAATCGATGCACGTGCAAGCCGCTTTGGATTAAAAGTGTCCGCCAAATGACAAAAAATGGAAATGTACAATGATATTACATTCTCCCATTGAACAGCACTTGGTTAGCTAGAAACCCTTGGGACTCAGAATCAGTGCCCACAACCCCACAATCATCTCCAATTGTTCTTCAAGCACATCTCAAAAAAAGGAGCCTGCAATGAACAAAAAAAACACTTCAAAAATAATGGCTTATGGTTAAACGATTGTGGTTCCAGAACCATCCAGGTCTGTGACGGATTGGCGACCGACCGGTTTATACCTGCCTTTCGCCGCCAATGCATGCTGGGATAGGCTCCGGCCCCCATGTGACCCCGGCCAGGAATAAATGGATTACATAAGGGATGGATGGATGTCGAGTTATGGTTAAGATATTCCATTCCCATGAGAGTAAAGAGAGTCCCTTCAGCACACTGCTAACACTGCAGAGGAGGGCACAGACGGGCACTCAGGGAGAGAAATGTCTGCTGCATTATAATACAGACAGACGCTCTTATCGAGAGCAACATACAATACAGTGAAAAGCATAACCAGGGACCAGGTGTGCTGAAAACCATAGAGGGGAGTACAGTTCCAAGTGCTAGAGTGATCACATGCGTAGATAAAAACTTGAACCCTGGTAGATTAATCAGATAAACTGACCAAGAAGTAACAAAAACACAGTTCTGACAACCGTAACACTACAAAATAGTAAAATAATTATACGGTATTTACGGATAATGTTGCTGTGCCATCTCCCGCTCAGCCTTCCTGGAGAGCCCAACATGCAGGAGTGTGTGTATCACAGGAGTGTGTGTATCACAGAAGTGTGTGTATCACCGTTACCAGGGGGGCGGCAGGGAAACGTGAGCACACAGGTAAGATGAGGGACAGGTTGGAATAAGCAAATATCGGTAGGAAGTGAAGCAAAAATAACAACAACAACACAATGCTTCCTTGTCTGTTTTCTCTTTTATTTTTGCTTGCAGTAACTTCAGAATTTGTATTCCACTGCAAGCTAGCGCATTTGAACAGTGCAAAAACATTGTCACGCTCTGCCCTGACCACAGACATGGGTTTCTGACAACATCTATAGTGCCGGTATGGCATGCCAACAGAAACAGTACACAGCTAGCAGAACGACTGGGTTGTCCTGCGTTGCCTGTTTGTGAAGAGAAGCTGCACTGCATCAAACCTTTGGCTCATCTGCCTCCAGTATCCAGTATCAAAAAAAAATTGCACTTACAATGACTATTGTCTTTTTGTTTAGAACAGCTCTTCATGCGTGTTTTGCTATTTAGTAAAAGCATCTGCCAAATGACAAATCATTTAAAAATGTAAATCTACTGCCCCCATCATCTTGCTCTGTTCTGGTACAGCCTGTTCACCGGAAAAATAGCTTTCCAGCTTCATACAGCTTTCTCCATAGAACATGGGCTGGAATACGTTACTTATACTTTACACTGCAACCACAAATACGATGCTAAATCCCACCACAAACTGCGAAGCAAGTATGATGGAGCTGCGATATCATATTCGGTCAATAAACTGACTCGAGCGTATCGGTTTGCCGGATCCTTCGGCTTCCATTAGACCGTTTCTCTGTAATCCCGAAACGCATCGTGCATGAGACACGGAGCCCTGACATTACGCCGGTCCCCTGACATTACGCCGGTCTCCTGACATTACGCCGGTCTCCTGACATTACGCCGGTCCGCTGACATCATGCCGGTCTCCTGACATCACGCTGGTCTCCTGACACGCCGGTCTCCTGACATTACGCCGGTCTCCTGACATTCCCCCGGTCTCCTGACATCATGCCGGTCTCCTGACATCACGCTGGTCTCCTGACACGCCGGTCTCCTGACATTACGCCGGTCTCCTGACATTCCCCCGGTCTCCTGACATTACGCCGGTCTCCTGACATCACGCCGGTCTCCTGACACGCCGGTGACACTCTCAACAGGAACACAGTCGCCGGAGAAGCTGTGCACTGTGGTTGTTTTTGAGTTTGTCTAAGCAAGGAACGGCATCATTCTTGCTATTGCACCGTCCACAGAGGAAGACACCTGGGAATTAAATTGTCTTGAAGATATCCAATATAACGCGTAATGGCTCAATGGGGTGACAGTGGCTCAGGTGATAAGAGCAGTCGTCTGGCAGTCGGAGGGTTGCTGGTTCGAAGCCCACCCTGGGTGCATCGAAGTGTTCTTGAGCAAGACACCTAACCCCCAAATGCTCCTGACGAGCTGGTTGGTGCCTTGCATGGCGGCCCATCGCCGTTGGTGTGCGAGTGTGTGTGTGAATGAGAAGCATCAATTATACAGCGCTTTGGATAAAGGCGCTATATGAATGCCAACCATTTACAAGTCAGCCCAGCAGATTCCTGCTAGTCCTAAGAGGGGTCAGCCTGACGGAAATATCAGTCAAGTGCTGCGCTGCTTGTGTGCGATAAAGTGGGTTCCTCCTTTTCAAAGGATTTCAGGTCCCTCTTCACAGCATGAGAGACTGTTCCTCCCGAAGAGGCAACAGGAAGGAAGGAAGAGATTGCTGAAATAGATTCTCTCATTTCTTTTTTTCTGAAAGAAGTGTCTCTCCTTTTCTTCCCTTCTCTCCCATCTGACAGATCTCCCCCTTCTCTTCGAGCTTTTGTTCTGCAGTCTGCGGCCGACCTACCCTCAGCGATTTTCTCAGCGATTTTCCATTCAAGACCATCTCACTACGACGGCAAGGGACTGTGTGTGTGTGTGCGTGTGTGTAGTGTGTGTGTGCATGTGTGGTGTGAGTGTGTGTAGTGTGTGTGTGCATGTGTGGTGTGAGTGTGTGTAGTGTGTGTGTGCATGTGTGGTGTGAGTGTGTGTGTGTGTGTGTGGAGTGAGTGTGTCTAGTGTGTGTGTGTGTGTGTGTGTGTGTGTGTGTAGTGTGTGTGTGCATGTGTGGTGTGAGTGTGTGTGTGTGTGGAGTGAGTGTGTCTAGTGTGTGTGTGTGTGTGTGTGTGTGTGTGTGTGTGTGTGTGTGGTGCGTGTGTGGTGTGAGTGTGTGTGGTGTGTGTGTGTGTGTGTGTGTGTAGTGTGTGTGTGCATGTGTGGTGTGAGTGTGTGTGTGTGTGTGTGTGGTGCATGGGTGGAGTGAATGTGTCTAGTGTGTGTGTGTGTGTGTGTGTGTGGTGCGTGCGTGTGGGGGAGAGACAGAAATGCAGTGTATCAGAAATTCTTTGAAAATCTTCATAATCCTCTGTGCACACAGATATCCACACACTCACACACATAATTTCACTGACGCATACATTCACAATAAATATGCATAATTGAGTGATATTCATGTGCCCTATGATGACTCATATCTACCTCTGACAACATTCAACATGTGTGGTGTGAGTGTGTGTAGTGTGTGTGTGCATGTGTGGTGTGAGTGTGTGTGTGTGTGTGTGTGTGGAGTGAGTGTGTCTAGTGTGTGTGTGTGTGTGTGTGTGTGGTGTAAGTGTGTGGTGTGAGTGTGTGTGTGTGTGTGCATGTGCAGTGTGAGTGTGTGTGTGTGTGTGTGTGGAGTGAGTGTGTCTAGTGTGTGTGTGTGTGTGTGTGCATGTGCAGTGTGAGTGTGTGTGTGTGTGTGGAGTGAGTGTGTCTAGTGTGTGTGTGTGTAGTGTGTGTGTGTGCATGTGTGGTGTGAGTGTGTGTGTGTGTGTGTGTGGAGTGAGTGTCTCTAGTGTGTGTGTGTGTGTGTGTGGTGTGAGTGTGTGTGTGTGTGTGTGTATGTGTATGTGGTGTGTGCATGGGTGGAGTGAATGTGTCTAGTGTGTGTGTGTGTGCGTGTGTGTGGTGCGTGCGTGTGGGGGAGAGACAGAAATGCAGTGTATCAGAAATTCTTTGACAATCTTCATAATCCTCCGTGCACACAGATATCCACACACTCACACACATAATTTCACTGACGCATACATTCACAATAAATATGCATAATTGAGTGATATTCATGTGCCCTATGATGACTCATATCTACCTCTGACAACATTCAACTGCATCGAGACAGTGCAATTCATGCCGTTTCATGTTTATGTCGATTAACATGATTTGTAATTGTGGTTGTTATGCAGAAATGAGCTCAAGGCAGAACAGTTCGAAACCCACCCCATAAACCCCCCACATACAGCACTGCCTGCTGAGCAGCTAGAGGCTGGACTAGCTCTCCTCTCCTGAACATGAGCACGCACACGCACACGCACACGCACACATGCTTCTATGCAGCCATGGTTTGCATAACCCACCCCCTAGAAACACACACACACATGTACACGCACACACAGAGACACACACACAGACACACACACGCACACACACACACTTCTATGCAGCCATGGTTTGCATGACCCACCCCCTAGAAACACACACACACACACAGAGACACACACACACACACAGACACACACACTTCCATGCAGCCATGGTTTGCATGACCCACCCCCACCCCCTAGAAACACACGCACATGTACACGCACACACAGAGACACACACACACACAGACACACACACTTCTATGCAGACATGGTTTGCATGACCCACCCCCACTCCCTAGAAACACACGCATGTACACGCACACACAGAGACACACACACACACACACACACAGAGAGACACACACAGATACACTACTATGCAGCCATGGTTTGCACGACCCATCCCCACCCCCTAGACACACACACACACACTCACACTCACCCCCCACTGTTGACCAGCCAAAGGGAATATCCCACCGACTCCATCCCCTGCTGCTAAGTGAAAGAGCGGGTTCTAGAACTGGATGCTGCTTTTAAAACAGAAGCGCCACTAACATGTACACACGTGTCCAGTCCTGCAGTAAAGTACGGTGGGGATGGAAGACTAGCGAAATCCTCTGATGGAAGGAGAAGAACGAAAGGATAGGGGGCAGGGAAGGAGTTGAAATAGATGGTATGGATCTCACTGTATAAGGGCCTCTACACAAGGTGTCATATTCACTCATATACACTTATATACACTTATGTACACTCATTCATATACACTCATTCATATACACTCATATACACTTATATACTCATTCATATACACTCATATACACTTATATACACTCACTCATATCCACTCATATACACTCATATCCACTCATATACACTCAATCATATCCACTCCTATACACTCACTCATATACACTCATACACACTCACTCATATACACTCATATCCACTCATATACACTCATATACACTCACTCATATACACTTATATACACTTATGTACACTCATTCATATACACTCATATACACTTATATACACTCATTCATATACACTTATATACACTCACTCATATCTACTCATATACACTCATATCCACTCATATACACTCATATCCACTCATATACACTCACTCATATACACTCATACACACTCACTCATATCCACTCATATACACTCACTCATATACACTCATATCCACTCACTCATATACACTCATATACACTCATATACACTGTAATGGGTTGTCGTCCAAGCTCTAGATCTGGACAGATTATAACCTGGATCCAAACCTGTAGCCATCTTTACCACATATAGCACATTCACAGATGGCTGCAAAGTCCATTTCCATGTATTGCTACAGGCTGCAATAAAACAGGACTCAAAATGCCACATGCCCTGGATAAAATAATGAAGTTCTGTTTGGAAATAGCTCTTAGAACACACCTGAGAGGACTTATCTAAGGGTGCACGTGGTGTTTTGTGTAAAATGCAGTTTTTTTTTCGTTTTTAATTAACACAAGCGAGACACAGCTGAAGACAACTCTGTTACCTTTTGTAAATATCTTTCTCACTTCGCTTCTGAAAGAGGTATAAACACGCATTGCTGTTTACAGCTGTTTCGAAAATGAAGCCAGTGTAATCGTACACAACGTACACACAACTGACCTGTGTGCCCAAGGCTGCATTAACAGTTTTCACACGTGCATCCCTTTTTTCATTTTTTTAAACATTATTTTTTACAAAGAAAAGATATTCAGCATGAGTTCACTTAACTGGGCTTCCAGTCCCATTCTGCGGATGGAGGGTTATCACAGCCCAAGGGAGGCTCTTGAAAGTGCATTATGCAAATGTCCCATCAATTATCATTATGAATTATGTAACAATATTGATGATAAAAATACCTTTCACTTATCCTGACTCGGTCTATGTGCATTGAATAGTTATTTTGGTTTGATCGCTGCCATTATCATAGATCTACTAATGGCCTCCGCATTTCACAAGTGAACATTAATGTATATCAAAATATACAACAGAGACAACAGTTTCCTTTGACACAGGGTAACGTACTGTACAAGAGATTGTACAGAGATTGAACAGCGCTCCAAGATACACTCACAAAATTCACCAGCACATTTATTCACTCCAAAAAGATTTTATGGGTTAATTTCACTATAACTGACAGTTGTTCATTAGGACTGTGATACAGACTTGGTAGCTAGCACTTTATTAGTCATTTAGCCCTTTCTTCGCACTTGTACTTAATTGTAATTCACTTCATGCTGTGAGCAATCAAGTATCAGCTTTTTTTTTCTTTTCATTAACACAAAGCCTCGTTCCTCTGCTATCTTTCTCATTCACTCCCTCCCTCCCTCTCTCTGGCTCTTCCTTGTTAAACACGGACACAATTCTTCTGTCAGCTTGTGTGTGCGTGCCTTCCTGTGTGCTTGTGTGCATGTGTGTGTGCACTCGCACGCGTGTGCAAAAGAGTTAAAACCTCTTGATATGAAACATCGTTTTTAATTAAACTAATGTAACATCCGATATTACTGCACTGCTCTTAGCAGTCCCAAAGAGAAATGTATCCGGTCAGATTGTCTCCGGGAGGGAGGGAGCCCGTCACCAGGGTATTCCCTGCCTCATCGACAGGAAGACGATTCTATTTGAAGCTCATTTTCCCCCCCCGAGGACATCTATTTATTGTATTTATCTTTTTGTGAGAAATGGGAGTAGTGACAACACAAAATGATCAGCAAATGAAAAGAAGATTTTTTTTGTTTGCCAATCCTCTGTGTAGGCAGTGGGATGAGCGTTATTCACAGTCAGAAACCGTGCCCAATTATCGCTCCTCCGTCTCTGCCCATTGCTGAAGTCTGGCCCAGTGCAGGGGATATCTGAGGAGCTGCGTGCGCTCTGATAACTACCTAACAGCCCCGCGGCACGGACACATCACACTACGGCCTTTAACGACACAGAGAGGCGTCGCAACGCTCCCTCGGCTGGAACCGGTCATTACTGAGAGAGAGAGAGAGAGAGAGAGAGAGAGAGAGGGGGGAGAGAGAGAGGGGGGGGTGAGAGAGAGAGAGAGAGAGAGAGAGAGAGAGGGATAGAGAGAAAGAAAGAGAGAGAAAATAGAGGTCTGAAAAGGCCTGAAATTAAATAGGCAACTTTTCCATTACAGGGTACAGTGAGCAAGAAAGCAGACACTTCATAGCTGCTGCTTGCTGATAAAGCTGTGTGTGTGTGTATGTATGTGTGTGTGCGTGTGTGTGTGTGTGTGTATGTGTGTGTGTGTGTGTGTGTGCGTGCATGTACATCTGCCTGCCAGTCAATGCATAGAAAACCATATCAGGGACATCCGGAAGATGACAAAATCTCTCCCCCCCCTCTCCTACCCTGCTCACAGTAGATTTTTCCCTAATGGGTAGATGCCTGATTTTCACTCCATATTTCCATTAGCACATGCCGGGGTCATTGATTATGATAAACCTCATGTGGTTCCTGCCACAGACGGCACACGAGCAGACGAAACAAACAAACGAGCAGCCTTACTTTCAACCGCATCCTCAATGCCTCCTCTGACATCACACACAGCAGGCTCTTGACCAATAAAAACACTTCAGCTGGTTTAATTACAGGAAGAGGAAGACGCATGTTGCCATCAGCAGTATCAGGGCAGTTGAGAGTGCAGAATGAAAGCCAGAGAATGACAGAGTAGAGACGGGAAAAAGAGAGAAAAACAATTCTGTCTTGCGCCTTGTTTCAATAGCAGATTGAATCAATATTGTCAGAAATGAAGAGAGAGATAGAGAGAGAGGCAGAGGGAGGGAGATGGGGAGATGGAGAGACAGATAGAGAGAGAGAAAGAGAGAGAGAGAGATGCATGTTTAGTGTGGACTGACTTTACTGTCAGAGAGCAGCCAGTGCAGGTGGAGTATAGCATGATCTCAGCTCCGTTCATGAATGATTGATTTCTCGAACCTTACATAACACAACTCTGTTTCCAGGCAGAGAAAATACCCCAAAACATGAACGCATATGTGCGTTACATTTGTGCAGCAAGTCTGTCGTTTACTAGAAAGAGAATACGGTTGAATCTGAGCAGATGGTGACGTTCTGTTGTTGTTTACTATCCGTTTCAGGAACAAACGAACAAGCACAGAACTCATTAAAACTAAAATTCCTCCCCATGATGAATGCAATTGTTTGAGAACCAAGGTTTCCAGTGGAGAAAATATGTTGTCAGCCTTGGGCACAGTTCTTCAATTGCGACATGAAGTGTTTGTCAGGGATGCTGAAGGTCTAAACGGTCCTGTTGTCTTATGAGAATGCCAGAGGAAAGCAATATGCACACAGCTCCAAAACATCTGGGGGGCTAACATTTGGATTTATCACTTAATAATATGCGACTCATCACAAAATAAGTGATGAATCTTGTCAGTTGAGAAAATGCAATCTACATATAAACACACTTTTTTCTGCACTTATTTATCTGCCGGTCTTTCACACTGTGATGCTTATCATAGCTTAATAAAGGTCACAGTCCAATACACAAATATAGGATGTGCTTGTGTAAGTTTCCTTTTCAGAGAAAGTTCCGCTTTATAAATACTTTAGAAAGGAATGAACGAATGCAGCTAACATAACATAGCATAACATTACGCAATGACGAGAACAGGCCGTTCAGCCCAGCAATGCTCGCCTTTCCCTGCCACTAAACTCGACCGACTGCATAGTTTGCCTAAAAGCTGAATACTATCTAGCACTGTATCTAACCTGGTCTGGTGCAAGCTATTCCACACAGTGACCACTCTCTGTGAGAAAAAATACTTCCTAATATCTGTGCGGAATTTATCCTTCGCCAATTTCCATTTATTTTGCCAATTTCCAATTATATTTCCATTTCCGGTCACAGAGAATCGGATAAAAGCACCACAATGCTCTCTATTCAAAGCAGAACAATGTTTTCTGGAAATAAATTCCACGTCAGAACGCATTATCTGTCCCTGACTCAATGAGCACTTTAAATACTTTTGTCAATTTCCTGTTGAATTAAAGTCTAGTAAAACACTGGGGACTGCTTATTTTTATCATAAGGATGAGAAACCACTGATAGATAAAGGTGACTAACACACACACTTTATGATTGTAGAGGAATTGGGAAATTGATGTGAACTGGGAGGCGCCCATCTCCTTGGTTAAATAATAATGGTTTGGTTAACTGGAGGAAATTGGAAAATTGGAAAATGGTTTGTTGCTCTGCTCTGTGTTTTTCTGTCTGTCCAGGTACTAAGATGGGCAAACCCTTAACGGTTTCAGAGAACTACAAAGGCTTGTACTTCTCGCCATGACCATTTCATAACGCTTGACCGTAAAGCTTGAAGTCTGCGTAGGCCTGAATTATTCTGCACCAAATTATTCCTCGACAATTAAACATCCTTAAACGTCCACATGTTTGGACAGCACGGTGCTCGTTGCACGTTGAGTGTTTCAAATTGTACTTCATCTCTGCAGTAATTTAGATTCAGCTCAGTGTTGCTCTTCAGGTTCCAGCACCTCAGCAGGATTATTCCTGGCTGTGAAGGCACCAGTCATGTGCTGAGCCGCATGTGACCCAGCTCAGTTCAGGCTCCGAGTATCTAAAGACCCGTAAGCATTTCAGGATCATGCCTGAAATAGGGCGCCACAGAGAACCGTGCAAAAGCCTGCCATGACTGGGATTATGGGAAGTGTGTGTGCGTGTGTGTGTGTGTGTGTGTGTGCGTGTGTGTGTGTGTGTGTGTGTGAGTATATGCGGGTATGTGTGAATGTGTGTGTGCGTGCGTGTGTGTGTGCGTGTGCATGCGTGCGTGTGTGTGTGTGTGTGTGTGTGTATGAATGTGTGCATGGGTGTGGGTGTCCATGTGTGTGTATAGGAGTGTGTGCATGTGTGTGTGTCTGTGTGTGTGTGTGTGCGCGTGTGCATGCGTGTGTGTGTGTGTGTGTGTGTGTGCATGTGTGTGCTTCCGTGTGTGTGTAAGAGTGTGTGCATGTGTGTGTGTCTGTGTGTGCCTGTGTGTGTGTGTGTGAATGTGTGCATGGGTGTGGGTGTCTGTGTGTGTGTGTAGGAGTATGTGCATGTGTGTGTGTGTGTGTCCGTGTGTGTGTGTGTGTTTGTGTTTCCCAGGCAGCCCACTGCCATTGTATAATTCAGACTGAGCTGAACAGATCATGCATTATTCACCCAGCCAGCCTGATTCACAGGGGACTCAGCAGGAGCACATTTAGACAGAGGCTGATAGCCGGGGATTCAGTGTACACCCTGGCAACCCACTGGAAGAGGCTGATAGCCGGGGATTCAGTGAACACCCTGGCAACCCACAGGAAGATCCGCAGATGGAAAGTGTTGGGAACAAGCATCCCGGTACAAGTACTTTGAACGGTCACATGGTTTCCCCAACAGGAAACCCTCTTCACCGTCACACAGCTGTCCCTTAGCAGATGCGCTGGATCAACATTCCAAGCCCAATTTTCCCCTTTTATTCAGCGTCCAGAATTTCTCTCCAATTTTTCCACAACAAATTCCCGGACCAAGAGCCATTTGATCAGTTCTTATAATTTCATGAGAGGCATACTAACCGCACAGTGTGAATGAAACATCAATATTTTACATTTTCAGGCAGTATCACATCAATATTAAATGTTTAAAAACTATTGAACTTTGATTCTCTGATCTTTGATGCAATGATAGTGCTACAACCATGTCACTGAACTTGATCAAGGGCTGCAATAAATACTGCCTGCCGGAGGGGCCACAGAAATGTGCTGTAACAGGTTTACAGGTCTCCACTATAACAGGTCCTCACTGTAACAGGGTTACAGGTCCCCACTATAACAGGGTTACAGGTCCCCACTATAACAGGTTTACAGGTCCCCACTGTAACAGGGTTACAGTCCCCACTATAACAGGTCCCTACTGTAATAGGGTTACAGGTCTCCACTGCAACAGGTCCCCACTATAACAGGTTTACAGGTCCCCACTGTAACAGGGTTACAGTCCCCACTATAACAGGTCCCTACTGTAATAGGGTTACAGGTCTCCACTATAACAGGTCCCCACTGTAACAGGGTTACAGTCCCCACTGTAACAGGTCCCCACTATAACAGGGTTACAGTATCTCCACTATAACAGGTTGACAGGTCCCCACTATAACAGGTCACACCTGTAACAGGTTTACAGGTCTCCATTCTAACAGAGGACCACCCTCTCCACTGTGCACTCCAAGTCCACAGAGCCCCAGCACCACAGCGCAGGGGAAGATTCGGATAACCGCAGCTGAGATAAACTGAATTACAGCTCTCCTCTGATGACTGTTATAGACAGGCTGAGGGCCCCCCCCCCCCTCCATCCTCTTTTCATTTTCAAAGTGATTTCCTCGACAGCGTGTCAGAGCTCCAGAGCGAGGGTAAGTGGGAAAACCAGGACACGGCCCCAGCCTCTCACTCCCAGCCCGTTCCCACATCACTCTCCTGCGGTGGGGTGGAGCACAGGCAGGTACAGAGCGAGGCAGCTTGGAAAGGTCAGCCTTCCTTTCCACACACACACACACACACACACACACACCCCCGAGGAGGGCCCTGGCTGTGTTTACGCACGGCGCAAAAAGCCGCGTCTGTGGAGGGCAACGCGGCAAAGAGCTTCCGGGAGAACACACAGTGCAGCGAGCTCGAGCCAAGCAGATAATGGTTGTCAGGGGAGATGACGGACAGCTGATGCCTCCGAGATCGTGCCCTCTGATAGCTGGCACCTCTCTGACAACATGCCGAGACCGACTGCCCTCACGGAGGGGAAGAGCGGGGAAGCGTTTACGAGCGGCTCGACCGTGGACGTCCGGCGCGTACCCCCCCCCTGTGCACCATTATCCCAGCATCCCACAGCCCCGACTCATTCTTCTTCTCTGGTAAAAGGACACCGAGCCTCATAACCCTGATCAGTGCCGCTGAAATATTGCCAGTTGGAAAAGCTCCTTTTAGATCGAACAACAACCAGAGAAACATGTCCTAATTTCACGCCCAGCTGAGTCCTAAACACATGTCACGGTGCACTGCGCCTTTGATCAGAGAAAGAAAATTTATTTTAAAAGCGAAGTGTTGATTCTGACGCACACATTACTCTCCGACAGCAACAACCCTGGGACTTTTTCTCTCAGAACCGCCTCCTGTGAGAAGATTTCAGACGAGAACAAGGCATCGCTAGTTCCCTGCTGACAACAGAACTTATCTTCAAGTCTGTAATTGCTCGATGCGTTCTATTTCTACCATCAAACACCACTCACGTCGTCGAGAAATAAAACGAGACACGCTCAAGATAAGCTTATAAATATCCATTTAGGAATTTATGATTATTGAATCGTACGGAGAAATGTTCCAACGTCTGATTGCACTCGGAAAAGCCCACTGGCACAATAACAATGTCGCCCCCACACTTCCCTGTCCCCAGCGCCTGGGATGGCACAGACAAATAAAACAAAACCAAGGAAAGAAATTGTGAGGGATAATGTTCCCAGAACAAGAATATTCACGCTCCATATTGCAACGCCTGTATGTAAAGCGTGACAAATGCTTTGATCTTGGCTGGGCTTGTGAGCCTGACCTACCAACAGTTAAAGACTTAAAGACACAATCGGTAATTTCGGACTTCTAACGGTCAAAGAGAGGAAATGCAGCAACAAACACGCTCAAACCACAACACTATTTAACCCCCCCCCCCCCCCCCCCCCCTTCTCTGTAAACGCGCTGACAAAACGCCATTGGCTGTGGCAATTAGTACCAATTTTCAACCAATGAGCTTGCATTTCTCTACAGCAATACGATGTTTTGGTGCAGAGTGCCGGCCCGTCAACTGCATATTTTTAAACATGAATTTAAGGACTATAAACACAGGCAGAGGGTGAGTCAACGTGTCAGTGAGGATTTTTCAATGACAGGAAGGGATTTACAATGGTCTTGTAACAATGTTTTAACACAAAAATCTTAACTATTATACCTCTAAAGAGACGTGTTTCAGGGTTATACGGAGGTGGGCCGCTGTGCCTGGCTCTCCATTCACAAGCGTGTCGCATTTTTGCCTTTCACTCGAGAAAATCACAGCTGCAAGTGGATGGTGCTAGAAATCACAAGGGTGCTTTTCCGGGCATTGACTTGTAATTTAACTCTGGGGTAAAAAGGCAAAACTTGCGAGCTATTCTTAAACCTCTGCGTTCATGCCTACAGCAATAAGCACAGTTTAGCTGTTTCTGTCTGCCAAGAACTCCAGCCGCTAATTAGTGTCTGTTATGGCTGCGTAATTAATTAGAGACCATCAAAGCTGAGTGAAGCAAGGCACACGCGCACACACTATCTATCTAAAAAAAAATTTTTTTTTTAAATTAAACAGGGGGTCTCTGCCCTTTGCACAATCGACTGCAAACGATGACACCACGCCACACGGCCTGATTTCACATTAAAATGTTATCAATATTAAAAAGGAATACTCCCCTATTTCACGTGGAACATGAATAAATCAACACATGGTGCGATTTATCTCGGATATGTTCCTGGCTGCCAAGCCATTTGGCGTGCTGGCTTACTGAAGGAAGAGATTCGCACAACTAGTTATCAATAAGCAAAAGCCCAAAAAAATTAAATGATTCATTTTTTTCATCGTTTTTTTCTCTCTTTCTTTTTTTTTTTTTTTTTTTTAAGAAACGCGGTGTCCCGACTTCTGAAATCAAAAGGCTCACTGTTCAAAGGTGTTGTACTCACTACTGTGGTAAACTGCGTTCCAAGGCTGGTAGCCATAGTAGCCAGTGATTCTCAGGATCCGCTCCTCGATGGATGCGCTATTTATGTCTTCCACAGAGCGGGACGCCTTCAAGTCTTCTTTGATCGATTCGTCCACGACCAGGTACTTCAGCTGTCGCAGTTGGGGGCTGATGTCTGACAGCCGTCTCGGGCTCACGTCGGGCGATTTCCGCATTCCGCTAAAAAGACAAGACAGATGAGGTAGTGCGAGATAATTGCCGGTGGCACCGCGAGCGCCAGGTGAGACCTATTGTGGCAGTCTCATAACATGGATGGGGCTAAAAACCCGGCAGCCCGTGGAGTCAGGGCACAGTTAATCTAAAATAGTGCTTCATGGTATACCCTACATTCTCTGCTAACAACGACATGAAGGAAGGGCAATTTCCCCCACGATGAACTGTTGCAAGACACGCTCGCGCTGCTTGGATACACACAGTGGGGGGAAATAATCACCCTTCACTGGTCCGGCGCTGCAGAGGAGAGGGAGATGGTGAGCGAAAGTGACGACTAGTGTAGCAATAGATTGCATTCACCGCGCAACCCCCCCATTAACAGAATATAAGTAAATGTATATCTGTGAACTGCAATCCCACCGATGTATTCAATCGATTAAATGCGATTTGAGATGGGGAGGCCTGAACGTACATGCACACATCTTCCACACACGAGCCCCAAGCGTCGCCCTCCCGCAACACTTCCACTTGGCACGACGTGCCAGGCTCGGACTTTCATCAACAAGACAAGGACGCGGAGGGCCACGCTTAGCGTCAGCCACCAGGAGGCAGTCTCTCAGGAGGAGATGTAGTATATTACCGGTAAATGCCAAGCGCTCTGTCACAAAGACACTTGCGCTCGTCTCCTCGGGGAGGCAGTGAAACAGTGCCACCGAACCGCCTGTCTTTTGAGAAAGTGACCAGTACAGTATGGAATTTAAATGGGTTTTATGTGAGCTTAGTTCAAATGCGACTCACTTAGATCTGATATCATGAAGACCTGCCCACTGTGAGAAATACAGAAATAGATGTGTACAGAATTATACACCGCTGCAAAAAAAATAAAAAAATAAAAAAATAAAAAATATATTTCAAAAATTAAAATTACTCAACCCAAGACATACTAGTTGCTAGAGTCACATTTTCTACATTAGACAATTAGCCATTCATAGCCTATGTTGATTCAAACACGCAGAGCATTGCGACTGGTATACAATGTTAAGGTAATATTTAATGTTACCTGTCAGTATGCTCAAAGTCAGAAAGAACAGTTATATTTAAAATATATATATATATTTTAAACGTATTACATAATAGGCATATGCTTTCATATCACTATAAGCGACACGAATACGACATGACAGCATTTAATCTAGTAGTAACTTTAATTCTTACATGGGCATCAAAGTAGTCGGAGGTCCCAGGTAGCACATGCAGTCCCGCCGGGGGCGTCCAACTCGGTCCCAAATCGCCCCCTCTCCATCCCCGTACATTGTAGTCACACAGAGGGACAGCGCGAACCCGCTACAGCCTATCTACAGCCCCCAGAAGGCAGACGGTAAAGAAATAACATCGCCCCGCTTTCTCGCTCACCCACACAACCTTAGAGCTGTGGTATTTACATATTTCAACACAGATAGGCTACCGCGCTCCTCTGTCGCTCTCGCACACCGGTGTCTCAATGCCCGCAGCAACAGCGACGCCTAGCGGAGGTATGAGGTAGCGTATACCGTCAGGAATGGCGACTGGGGTACGGACATTACGTTATAAAGATAATTGTAAAACACTGCAGAAATAATATTTTCACGAAGGTACAATACACGTATTGTAAATATAAACATAATATAAATGAAAGACTTAAACGTATAAAAAACAGACTTATACAATTGAAACAGCGGTGCAGGAGTTGCGTGGTATCGTTGGCAGCTAGAAACAGCTGCTATGTTCCTAGAAACACGTCAGTGGTGAAGTGCGCACGAAGCCACGGTATGCACAAATCTCCTCGCCTGGGAACCGTCAAAAGTAATTAATTGGAAATAATTATTACATGCACTGCATGTGCCAATGCATTTGAACACATATTCGATTTTACATGCTATTCTTGCATACAATCTTAAAGTCTTTACAGTTTTGAAGTAACTGAAACATCTGCTAGGATGTAACAGCAGTGGCACATTTAGGAGATCCAGTTCCTTAAGAACTATGTCCGTCATGAAAACCGACTGTTTGTCAACCACCGAGAGCCGGTTAAACGGCTGTTGGACGTGGTCAAACCAGTTCAGTCCTGGGTGTATCAGCGACGGAGTCCCCGCATAAACTCCCCTTCCTGTCCCTGTGGGCCTCTGGCATTGTCATCTCTCCCAATTAAAGTCAGCTGCGTTTCAATCAAGCTGCGTTTCTATCAAGACATCCCTCTCCTCACTGACCTTGCCCGGTCGCTGTCGCAACCGAATCGGTCGTGAACACTGCTGGCAGGGGTAAAACGCAGGGTGGGTGTGAGTGAGTGTGTGTGTGTGAGTGTGTGTGAGTGTGTGTGAGTGTGTGTGAGAGTGTGTGAGTGTGTGTGAGAGTGTGTGTGTATGAGTGTGTGTATGTGTGTGTGTGTGTGTGTGTGTGTGAGTGTGTGTGAGAGTGTGTGTGTATGAGTGTGTGTATGTGTGTGTGTGTGTGTGTGTGTGAGAGTGTGTGTGTATGAGTGTGTGTATGTGTGAGTGTGAGTGTGTGTGTGTGTGTAAGTGTGTGAGAGAGTATGTGTGAGAGTGTGTATGCGTGTGTGTGAGAGCGTGTATGAGTGTGTGTATGTGAATGTTTGTGAGAGTGTGTGTGTGAGAGAGTGTTTATGAGTGTGTGTATGTGTGAGTGTGAGTGTGTGTGTGTGTGTATGTGTGTGTGTGTGTTCCAGTGGACTGCCTCAGGATTCACATCAGGCCTAACACTCAGAAACAATACCACACCAAACACCAAGCAGGCAACCGCTCTGGCAGAGGAAATGAATAAGTGAGTGGTGAATGCATTGAGGGTTTAGTGGGGGTGGGAGGGAGCGTGGGGGGGGAAAGAGAGGAACAAGATATTTTTAGACACATTTGGCAAACGCTGTCACCATTTGCTTCTCATTTACCAGCCTGTCAGGGTCTGTCAGAAGCCCAGACTCCATTTCAGAGGCTGCGTCCTTCTGTTAAATACGTAAATACCAGCATCTGCCGCGCTCCGAGTAATCTGCACAGCCTTCTTCTGTCGGGTCTCGCAGATGAGATCGCAGAGGAGGGAGGGGAACGAGATGGGGGGAGCGGTTTGGGAACATGAGCGAGACTCCATCCCGTTCCCAATTCTCACCTGGGCTCCGGAGCTCAGCGCCGGCCCTGCTGCGTGTGGAGGGGTCAGCGGGAGCCGCAGGGCAGAGACAGATCCATCTCACTGAAGTACAGGGACTGCATGTATATACAGGAGCACTTTCATCCAAAGCGCTTCACAATGAATGCCTCTCACACTCTCTCACACTCGCACACTCGCACACTCGCACACTCGCACACTCACACTCTCTCACACTCTCACACTCTCACACTCTCACACTCACACTCTCACACTCACACTCTCACACTCACACTCTCACTCTCACACTCTCTCACTCTCACACTCACACTCTCACACTCTCACACTCACACTCACACTCTCTCACACTCTCACACTCTCACACTCTCACACTCTCACACTCACACTCTCACACTCACACTCTCACTCTCACACTCTCTTACTCTCACACTCTCTCACTCTCACACACTCACACTCTCACTCTCACACTCTCTCACTCTCACACTCTCACACTCACACTCTCACACTCACACTCTCACTCTCGCACACTCTCACTCTCGCACTCTCACACTCGCACTCTCGCACACTCGCACTCTCGCACACTCGCACTCTCGCACACTCGCACTCTCGCACACTCGCACTCTCTCACACTCGCACACTCACACTCTCTCACTCTCTCACACTCGCACTCTCTCACACTCTCACACTCTCTCACTCTCGCACACTCTCAGACCAACGGCGATTGGCCGCCATGCAAGGAGCTATAAGCACCCACTTGCCAGGAGCTATTGGGGGGGTTAGGTGTCTTGCTCGGGGACACTTCGACACACCCAGGGGGGCAGATCGCACCAGCAACCTTCCAACTGCCAGACAGCCGCTCTTACCTCCTGAGCTGATGTGGCCCCGCAGCAGTGGGGAGTGATGGCAGGCACACGGGGGTACAGGTACCGAGAGGAGATGAGTCCTGGAGCAGAGCAGTTGGGGAGAGGCTGGGGGTATAAGGATGATGGAGGAACAGACCTCTCTCTAAATGCACTGCACTTTAGCCATTTCCAATATGGCTCGGTGTGGTTTTGTAATCTTTTTTCCTAGCTGGGCTGTCAGTGAAAATTGCCACAGCCATTATATTTTAAAAACGGCCACCCCATTTAGGGTTCCAAAAATAGAAAACATTTTAAAGCACTTTGTTCCGAAAGGAACACTATGTCTCCGGTGAGATTGCATCAAGTAATTCAGAATTTAAAATGAAAAATGGAAGTCTATAGCGAATGCAGTCAAAGAGCAAAAAGATATGAGAGAGACGGTGGACGACAGGAAGTCTCTGTGGCATCGTCCAGCAGTTCCTGCGGCCGTGAGGTTGTGAAAAAAGGCCCGTGGAGTGTCGGGATCATAGCAGGCGGTGGGGTCAGGTTCCGGCTCTCACACGTGAGGCAGAACGGTGTTCATCCCTTCTTTCCCCCCGTGTGATGATGGCTGTGGCCCCCGTGTGTGGTGGGGGCTGAAATGGAGACTCGGGGTTGCGTGAGGAGTGGGGAGGTGTCGGCTCTGACTCAGAGGACAGGGGCCAGTTCCAGCACCTCACCTCCCTGAGGGGGGTGACACCACTTCAGCCATCATCCGCGTAGGAAAGGAAATCATCTCCGTCTGAGGCGACTGGCACGATCCGTTTCACACGCCGCGAGACCAGCGTTCAGCGTCCCGACGCCCTGGAAGAGCGCGGCTTAATTAAAGCTTGCTCGCTCGCGACAGACACCTGCGCTCCTCAAGATTTTAACCTGCAGGCCCTTTCAGACACACCGTCCTCCAGCCTTCAGGTGTCAAATGGTGAGATACTTCAAAAGTTAAACACAGAAAGAAAACAAATAAAGAGAAGATGAATTATGCAAAACTGGAGATGATTCCGCATTAGGATTGGCAGGGTTTTTACTGCGGCCCGATCTCCCATGGCTAGTAGCACCCCATTACATAAACAATTACATACACATAAACATTTTAAACATTGCGTCCCCTTCCTCCTCTGTCTGCAGAAGTGCAATCATTCAATTTCATCAAACAAACTCGACAAGCTCAAGCACAGAGTAAGATTATCAAGCAATCCATCTGTCAATCAATCAATACTTAAGGCAATTGCATGAAAGATGGGTTTATTGATCGGAGAAAGGCCGCTCCACCAAATAGACCCCGCGCTTACTCGAGCAAAATTCAGATGCTGGTCATCGATAATCGGGTCAACGCTTCAGATGGAAAGAGTCCCCCAGTGAGAAGTGGTGGTGGGAGGGGGGTTGTCTTATAGACGACCCCCGCAATCAAGGCCTCCCCGCCAGGCAAATCCCAGAGCCCAACGGCCCAGACCAGCTCGTCCTTCACTCGGGTCCTCAGTGACCGAGTCAGGCCCGGGTCAGCTCTGGTAAGCGCCGTTCCCGTTGATGAACTGTGTGTACATTTCTGTGTGTATGTGTGTGTGCGTGTGACTGTGTGTGTGTGTGTGTGTGTGTGCGTATGACTGTGTGTGTGTGTGTGCATATGACTCTGTGTGTGTGTGTGCGTATGACTGTGTGTGTGTGTGTGTGTGTGTGTGTGTGAGAGTGTGCGTATGACTGTGTGTGAGTGTGTGTGTGTGAGTGTGTGTGTGTGTGAGTGCGTATGACTGTGTGTGAGTGTGTGTGTGTGTGTGTGTGTGCGTGTTTGTGCCCCCGGGGCCTGTGTTTACACGGCTATCAGCGACCTGAGGGCCCAGGTCAGCTCAGAGTGTGTTCCGCAGGCCTCCAGACAGCTGGGGCCCCATATCCAGGTCACCATATCCAGGTCACCATATCCAGGTCACCACATCCAGGTCACTCAGACACGGAGACGCTCGCACCGTCCGGTCGCCGTGGTTCCCCCCGTCGCTGCTCTAATTGGCCCCTAAGTCGCGCTGCTTCTCTGAGGCCCGGCTGTTAATGTAGATCAGGAGCCAGTGAACAGGCTGAGCAACACTCTGAGCGCTCCAATTATACAGTATACACACACACACACGTCCACACACCCACACACACACCCGCATTCACACACCCACACATACAGAACTTACACACACACGCAAATGCATACACACACAGACACATACACATACAGTACTTACACACACACGCAAATGCATACACACACAGACACATACACATACATGCACGCAAGCACACACACACACACGCCCACAAACCAGTGTCATGTAAACTTTCAGCTGGGGTTCTACACAACATAGAAAAACAATGCAGATATTATTCACATTATTCATACATACAAATGTAGGCACACATATGCATATACACAAGTACACATACAGTATACACCACATGTATACATACTTGATACACAATTACACACTCAATCACAAACAAACTCTGGACCCTCTACTTACAGGGATATCAGATATCATTATCAGTGCACTGGTTGTTTGTTGAAGCACAAAAGATGCTCAGAAAGGCTCTTACTCAAAAGTCAATGGGGAATATCCTGAGGATTGATAGAACTTCATAGAACTTGCTTGCACACGAGGCCACGGGATGCGTCTTTATGATCTCGAAACAAGATGAAGGAATCAATCATTTCAAACTGTGGGTGTGTGGAAAACAACAAGGACAACAGAGGTCCCAGGTGTGACTCCCAAAGTCCCGAAAAACCTTGTTTTCTTCTGTTGGTAATCGCACCAACCTTGCTCTGGAGCTCAAAAGAAAGTACAATTAATTAATACTCACCCTGACAGCATAATCATGTATTCTGTTTCAGTACTTTAAAAAGTTTTTTTTTTTTAATTCATGAGTTATATAGTTTCTGTAATAATTATTAAAAACACACGAGCCTTTCACGGATGCGACATCAACCTGAGGAAGACCCCCAGACCTCTCCCAGCAACAGCATGACCTTTCCACACAGAGAGCGCTGTCAGACAGGAAGTCTGCAAGGCCTCTTCTGTTGCCATTGGCAACATAACATTGCCCACAGTGTGAAACGGTGTGTTCGTCACCGCGGATTACCGCATTCGAAAACAACCGACGCAACCATCCACCTGCAGCAAGAAACATACAAAAAAATACGCTTGTGTTTTGAGCAGAATGACTACATCGGTGTATTGATGAAAGTACACGTCTGTCGATATCACCTGATCGTTCACACGCGCCTTCGACGCGCTCTCTCTCTCATCCCCTCGAACGTAGACGGGCTTCTCTGTGCAGTGCACACGCTCCTGGGCTCCTGGAGGGTGGAAACACACAGATGGATTTCCAGGGCATTGATCCATCTCTGTAATAATGAGACCTGAGCTATGAGGCCGAGGGCATCTTCTGCTACTGAGCTGAAATTCAGCTTTGTTACAGAAAAGATTGCATTTTCATAACATACCTGGAATATACTCCACCGAAAGCAGAACGCACCGTCATTTTAGTTGCAGAACAACTATTCTATAATAATAATAGTTATAGTAATAATGCGTTATTTAGCTGACGCTTTTATCCAAAGCGACTTGCAGTTCATTAGACCTAGCAGGGTACAATCACCCCCTCGATCAAGGACCCAGCAGCTCTGCATATCTTACCATAGCTACACCGGGGTTTGAACCAACAGCCTTCCGGGTACCAGTAATGCGCCTTAGTCACTAGGCCACAGGCGACCCCCATTCTAATCACCAATGAGTTAGGAAAGTCTAAATTCATGCATTCCCAAATCTGGATTCAGACACTCAGGAGTCTGTGAAGGGGCAGTTATGTTTAACGGTTGACCAGACACCGTCCCGCCAGCTTCCTGTGTTTCCAGGGAGGACGGCTTTCCACGTATGAGATTTTCCAGGCTGGCCCTGGTCCAGGATCGGTCCACACTGACACCATTGAGAGCGGGTCGATCTGGGACACGACGGCAGCGTAAACAGCACAGAAATAGCATCCGGTGCACTCTGATTGGAGCACAATTCAATCATACTGGCCTAATGTGCTGTGGTCCTCAAAGTGAGCAGAGTAATTTAACAAGCCCTTTTCCAGATTTTAACCGTGATTCTTACAAGAGTGCTCACTTCATTTCCTCTCCTGGCTTATGAATATGTTTAGATGAGGACTGGGCAGCATTTTATTATTCCCTCCGCGAGTGCATTTGCCATTTTTCTTAGCAAAAGCATAATTGCGTCGATTCCAATCAACTCCATTAAACTGCGCTAACTCGGAAAAAGCTATTCATTTACGCACTTATTACCCGTTTGAAAGGTCAGGGCAATTAAAATCAGAGCAGCTGCACAGTAAAATGGAGTGCGGACGATCCGAGAGCCGCAGGGACCTGACTGTAATTAGCAAGTGAACCCCGCATCGCTGTGATGACGTCACGTGATCGATGAGGTCGACAAACGTTGCCGAAAATAAGAAATGCATTTGGCCGGACGAGCAGCCGCACGGCGTAATTAGTCTGTGATTAAAATCGGCGGCGTTCGCAAACCGCTCCCGACCGCAGTGCGGCTGGCTGGGAGCGCGAGCGTCTGACAATATGTTTTGCATATTTGCGGCGATAATTGGGAAGCGGACTGAGGAGACTGCAAGCGCACGTTTGAGAACTCTGGAGAGGCGATGCGATTCTTCTCCATTAAGACACTTTGAGCCTCTTTTTCCTCTGAATATGGATGAACAGACACTGTCTGGGGGCGCCAGTGACTCTGAGCACCGCGATTAAGGAGCCAGGGGGACTCGTCCGTTTCCCCGAGCGAAGAAGAAGATCTATCGTGCTCACTCACACACGTACAGGCAAGCAGGCACACAGGCGCACACACACTCACACACTCTCACACTCTCACACACTCACACACACTCACACACTCACACACTCTCACACTCTCACACTCTCACACTCTCTCACACTCTCACACACTCACACACTCACACTCTCACACACTCTCACACTCTCACACACTCTCACACTCTCACACTCTCACACACTCACACTCTCACACACTCTCACACTCTCACACACTCTCACACTCTCACACACTCACACACTCACACACGCACACACTCACACACACACACACACACACACTCACAAACTCTCACACACTCACACACTCACACACTCTCACACTCACAAACTCTCACACACTCTCACACTCACACACTCTCACACTCTCACACTATCACACTATCACACTCTCACACACACACTCACACTCACACACTCACACACTCACACACACACTCACACACTCTCATACTCACACACTCTCACACACTCACACTCTCTCACACACACACACACACACACACACACACACACATACTCTCACACTCACACACTCACACACCCACACAAAGTGGTCTATTCAGGCATGAGTTAACAATTGCCCCTTTTTTTTTTTTTTGAGACTAGGTTGTTTAGAATGTTTTTCAAAATTACAAGTCAGTGTTCTAGAACTGCACTTTCATTGCTTTCATTCACCAGCAGTGATTGTTGCATCAGCATTAGAATATTCAGTTGAGAACATTCTGATCTAATTCTAATTTGTGATCTTACACATTTTAAATACACAGAAACACAGCTCAGGCAGATGCTTTAATCCAAACAAACATCAATCAGCCTCACAAGGACCAACTTGGGGACCTTGGCAGCTCTGCTCAAACTTTCTCTAGAGTTCCAGTGAGTTTGACTTACTGATTGCCTCTGAGCTGGTACAGCCCACTGACAAGAGGGTGAGGATCTTGTGCCTCCGACAAGAGAGGCTGTGTGTGTGTGTGTGTGTGTGCGTGTATTTGTGCATGCACGCACATGTGTGTGTGTGTGTGAGAGAGTGTGTGTGAGTGTGTATGTGAGAGTGTGTATTTGCGCATGTGTGCACACGTGTGTGTCTGTGTGTGCTCATGTATGTTTGTGTATATGTGTATGTGTGTGTGAGTATGACTGTGTGTATGTGTGAGTGCGAGTGTGTATGTGTGTGTATTTCTTACACACACACGTGCAGAGGTCTTAACTAAGAGTCTGTGACTGGCTTTTTATGGAAGCCATTAATGCCATTTCTCATTGCAGGGCCAGTCACATTGCATCATAAGACATGCACATAAGAGACACGCTCATACGTGGGTAATATGAATGAGTTATGATTAATTAATTGTGAGCCCTTAACAAGCATGTAGTACAGCATCACCTCGTTGTACTAATGGAGAAATTAGACCTCTTTCATGAGAGGAGCAATGTGTTACTTTCCCAAAGCATTACCCATCAACCTCATTCTCTCCCTCCCTCTTTTCCTCCTCCATTTCCTATGCCCTCTCTCTCCCCTCTCACCCCGCTCTCCTCCCTCTCTCCCTTTCTCTCTCTCTCTCCCCTCTCGCCCCCCTCACCCCTCTCTCCTCCCTCTCTTTCTTCCTCTCTCTCTCCCTCTCTCTCTCTCCCTCCCTCTTTTCCTCCTCCATTTCCTATGCCCTCTCTCTCCCCCTCTCACCCCCCTCCTCACCCTGCTCTCCTCCCTCTCTCCCTTTCTCTCTCTCTCTCTCCCCTCTCACCCCCCTCTCTCCGTCTCTTGCCCCCCCTCTCTCTCCTCCCTCTCTGTCTCTCTCTCCCTCTCTGTCAGTCTCTTTCTCATTCTCTTCCTCTCTCCTTTCCTCCTCTCCCTCCCTCTCCCTCTCCCTCTCCCCTCTCCCTCTCTCCTCCCTCTCCCTATCTCCTCTCCCTCTCCCTCTCTCCCTCTCTCCCTCTCGGAGGTGTAGGGATCCATCACTGTGGACCACGGGGGGGATGTGGTTAACGCTGCGTGCCTCCCCTGGCCCCCCGTCTCATTGTCAGGGCTCCCTCAGCCCCGCACCAGCCCCGGCGCTGGAGGACCCCGCTGCTCCCGGAGGCAGGAGGCAGACGGGAATGAATCCGCAGACACCTGGGAAGTGGACAGGCTCACAGCCCCTGGGTGGGCCCCAGGGCAGAGGGGCAGGGGGCTGACGTGCACCCTGCACAGCTGGACCCGGTCGCCTCATCACGCATCAAAGCCCCGCGGGGCCTCCTCCATGACCGACAGGCGGGCCCCGCCCGCCGCCCCGCTCCACACTCAACTGTCACACTTGTTGCTAGGCGCAGGAGGTAGGAATGGCGTTGCTAGGCGCCTGGGACTCAGTGTTCCGCAGGTGTTCGGTTAGTCCTTCAGCTGCGGCGTGATTACCGCTGCGAGGTGAAGAACTACACTTTAGACTGGTGCAGAGGAGCTCCTGTTGTGTTTTGATTTATTGTAAGACGGCAACACATAATCCCCACTGTATTGAAATAATACATTTAGGAAGTAAACAACATATTGTGTATGGCACTGCTTCATGGCTGTGACTTTGGAGAATCTATTTGTCGCAAAGTAGATGTGCACACATTAACTACAACCACAGCAATGATTATATTTAGAATATAACTGCAATATTAATTTAATTATTTTCAAAGATTTAACAAAGAAAAGCAGTTCTCAATTGTTGTGAGCAAAGGGGCAGAACTGGCTTATTTGCAGCTCAGCTGCAGGAAGCTGAATGCTTTTATCTACCCTGCTGTCCGGTCTACTGAGCCTCCTATACGATCACACCAGAAAACGGGACAGGAGGAAAGATCAAATGGCAATATTCATGATGGACACGTCGTTCTCTCCGTATCCGTTTCTGCACTTCAGACCAACTTAATAATTTAATTAATTAGCCCTAAGCATTTACATGATCTGTCATTTATAGCCACATTCCGCGATATAAACAGCAGCTGGTAAATGTTCTCACCTTGAAGAACTTTATCGTGGTCTAATTTGTGAGTGAATCGGTCTTGGTGCATATGGCTAATGAGTGGATTGAGGGAGGGTAACTGGTGGCAGCCTAATCCTGCATACACACCAGCCCCCCCAGGACTGGAGTTGCCAATCCCTGGGCTACGGTATACATCACTTTCATTGGTCTCCCTAAATATACTGTTGTTTGTGTGTGTGTGTGTGTGTGTGTGTGTGGGTGTGTGTGTGTGCGTGTGGTTGTCTGCATGCATTCGATAAAGCTTTGAGATTTTGATCAGCGTGTAATTTTAATTTCTTGTGGAATCCTCAGGGTCACATGAGCTACAGCCAACTTCTGAAGAGAGAAATTGACTCTAACCCAACTCTACCATATTTCCTACAGAAATATCAATAAGCACACATGTGCACTGTGTGTGGGGGGGGGGGGGGGGGTGCATTTGCCTGTGTGACTATTCAAGTGCTGTGTTTCATTAAAGGTTTCATCAAAGACTTCCATTAAAATTCTATAATACAGTTCTATCTAATTCTATTATTACTATTAATTTTACCTATGCTGACACAAGGATAAGTTATCAGAAAGCACACAGTCTCAAGGGGGTTTGTGTTGCCTATCACTACGGTTTGTACCAGGGAAAAGGACGTGATTTTCCTTCAGTAACGATGCTTTCAGTGAGATGGAGGGTAGAGAAACGGAAAGAGAGAGAGAGTGAGAGAGAGAGAGAGACAGAGAGAGAGAGAGTGAGAGAAAGAGGCTGTGCTGAAAACCTGACCTTGAAGAGCACCATCACAGAACAGCGCACGCAGCAGGCTTCTGCCTGAGATGGCTGTAATGAAGAAAGCCTGGAAATGCCTTCAGCCTCGGAGAGAAGCATTAAAGACTCTCTCTGCCTTCAGCTCTCTCTCCATCTCTATGCTATATTCATATATATTAATATATGTGTGTGTAAACTTTCTGCTTGGAGAAGCAAAAGATTTTCCCACTCTATGGAGTTATTGCACTTTGAAATCTGACCTTCGTATATGCGATCCATTTTAATTAACTCTGGAGAAGAGTCTGCTAAATGTAACAGGCTTTAAATAAATGTTGTGACACAAACAGTTACTTCGGAAAGACCAGAGTTTAAATATCTAATTTAATTTGAAAAATTGCACTGCTGTTCGAGTGTAGATTGTGATGTTGGTCATGTAGACTCAGCAAGAGTACATATTCAGTATATAGTATATATTTATTCATTACATTATTGGCATTTAGCAGACACTCTTGTCCAGAGCAACATACAGTTGATTAGACTAAGCAGGAGACAATCCTCCCCTGGAGCAATGCGGGGTTAAGGTCCTTGCTCAAGGGCCCAACGGCTGTATGGATCTTATTGTGGCTACACCGGGATTAGAACCACCGACTTTGTGTGTCCCAGTCATTTACCTTAACCACTACACTACAGGCTGCCCCACTTATACTTTAAAAGTCTATCCTTAATGATAGTAAAATAATAATCTATCGAGATCAGTGTTTCCTAAACTCGGTCCTGGTGCTATCCCTGTGTATGCTGGCTTTTGTTTCACAATTTCAACCCCAGGATCTTAAAAAGCTGTTAATATTTCTCATTGAGGAGATGTTTACTGATCAAAGACTGAGGTGTATCAATAGGTTCCCAACTGTTGAAAGTGTGGCCACTAAAACCGACCATTTGGAAGACGTTCTTTCGCACCAGTCCCGGCCACCAATAAACTGTGTTGAGGTGCACCCTGTGGAAAAAAAAACAGCTCAAGCTAGGTTTTGAAACAGCTGGTAGCTGGTTGATTAGTTCGGCCAGCTCCATACCCAACATGGTGGGACCAGGTCAAGCTGGTAGATGGTACTTCAAGCTGGTCATAGCTGGAGTTTACGCCAGGGCACTCTTCCTGGATCCGATTCAGTACCCCACATCACAAAATGGCGCCAGACATTCCCACTGGGCACGATGTCACTCACCTGGTCCCTTCCAGAAGATTCCCAGCCCTGTGTGAGGAAGGAGAGAGAGAAAGAGCCAGTTCAGATCACTCAGACTCTCACACACTCACACACTCACACACTCACACACTCACACACTCACACACTCACACACTCTCACACTCTCACACTCTCACACTCTCACACTCTCACACTCTCACACACTCACACACTCACACACTCACACACTCACACACTCACACACTCACACACTCACACTCACCCACGGTATGGCCAAATGACAATACCACAATCACCAAAGTACATTTTGTGCTATAAATGAACTGATAATGATCTAATGACCTGAAGTTAAAAAAAAGCAGAAACCACTAAACACCATTATCCACCTGTTGACCATTGACAGTGATATGGAACTGGTCAAAATCAAAGAAAAACATTACATCCAACAAAATAGATTTCATTTATACCTTTTTGAAAATGTTTTTTTTGGGTTAGACAGGAGGTAGGATTAAGGTACAGGGTGCATTTGGGAAATTTGATCCACGAAGAACAAAAAACGTACCACCAAAGTCACTTTTTGAGGGTGCACAAAATACTTTGAAACAAAAGCAGTTAACAGACAATGCTGCTCTTCAAGAACGGGCATATTAAAAAATTCATTACATTCCTGGAAATAGATCCTGAACAATTTCAGTTCAGCTGTCGGTGAGACACTTACAAGCGGTCACACGACCCAGCATCCCGTCTCCCGGCACAAAAACACCTCGGGTTTCTGATTGGAAATCTGGGCCTTGGTTGACAGGGAGCTATTTTAAACATGCAGACCTAGTTTTCCGCAGGACCAGTGGGGAAGAACTCACCCTCCGTGCCCAATCGGATAGGAGAATTTCCGAGCCTTCCATGACATTCTCTTCTAATGGTTTCTGGGAGCCAGTGAGGGTGCTATCGAAGGTGAGGTGTTAAACATTTAGCATTCACCCACCTTGCCCAATCGGATAGGAGAATTTCCGAGCCTTTCATGACATTCTCTTCTAATGGTTTCTGGGAGCCAGTGAGGATGCTATCGAAGGTGAGGTGTTAAACATTTAGCATTCACCCACCTTGCCCAATCGGATAGGAGAATTTCAGAGCCTTCCGTGACATTCTCCTGTAATGGTTTCTGGGAGCCAGTGAGAATGCCATCGAAGGTGAGGTGTTAAACATGTGATTGTGTCCTCACCTTTTCTCTCATTAGGCTGGGTGTCGTGGCAGGGCCTGTCAGATGGAAGCAGCCACCTCGGCACTCTCTTATCTCCTCCCATCCTGTCTTCTCTCTTCTCCAAAATCTCCTGCCTTTTCCCATCTCTCTTTCTTCATTACGTTGCCTGCAGGTTTGGTGTATCCGCCTCTTACATTCTCCCGTAAACAGACCCCCCCCCCCCCCCCCCCCCCCCTCCTTTCCTCCCTCATCACCATGAGGACTGGAGCAGATGGAGGAGGCAGCAGCCATGGTTGCCGTGGGCAACGGTCCCAGTCAGCTGCCAGTGTGCTGAGCAGAGACGCTGGCTGACACCAGAGGAGCGTTTAGTCAGACCACATTCAGGAGAGAGTAGACTCAGTGCGGCTTTACTGCGTCAGACATGGACAAGGCACACTCAGCCTCCACGCACTGACACGCTGTCCAACCCACGCACACAAACACGCACCGAGACGCACAAGACGCATACATACACAAACTCAGACAACCCCACACACATACACACACAGATGTACTGAACACATACCACATACACACACACAGATGTACTGTACACATATACATACACATACAAATGCATATACACGTACACACAGGCACACACACAGATGTACTGAACACATACCACATACACACACACACACACAGATGTACTGTACACATATACATACACATACAAATGCATATACACGTACACACAGGCACACACACAGATGTACTGTACACATACCACATACAAACATGCTGACACACAGACATACTGTACACACACACACACACACAAATGCATGTACACATACACACAAGCACACGCACACAAACACCAGTCTGTACCAGCAAATACAACTTTGGGCACAGCTTTAATAAAACATGATGTTTATTTTAAAGACATAATTCACACTTAAAATGCATCCATTGACGTTTGTACACTGATAGGTTCTAATAAACACAGGTGACCCTGTGCTTAAAACTCGTTCTGTACAGATTCAGATGCCATCCATCCCTTACAGATTAAAACTACATTTGTAAAACTAGCAAAACAATGCATTAAAATCTACAGTAAAAGTCTTGTTTTTGTTTTTGTTTTTTTGAGTAGGGCACAATAGAACTGAGAGGCAACAAGCAGACCCCTGTGTTTCTTAGATGGCCTTGGTGCTCCCTATGAAATGAATTTCCCCATATTCACATTGCTGCCATTACCCTAAAAGGTTCCGGTCCCAGGAGAGTCAGATCAGGCAGAAAGGCTGTCCCTCGGACCTGGGACACCGTTCCAAACGTTTTTCACGAGGCACAACGGTCTCTGCGTCGCACAGCAACACCAACGCACGAGCGTAGCACAAACTAGTCCTGGTACTGTATGCCTCCCAACGGCTGTGTACAGCGTTGTATCTTTATCTCTCTCACAGACACACGACTTGCCCTGCAAAGAGAAATCATAAAAGCACAGGCACAATACGAACAGAGTCAGACGCACTCCAGTGTGCAAAACCCATACATCACTTCCCGTATGTACGACAATAAATAGGTCACATGACGTCGTTATCTGATGTAGTTGCACTGGTGTTACACGATTTTACATTAGAATACATTATTAATCTGCCAAGCAGACAGGTTTATACAGAGGCAGCCTCACAATGCCACATCTTACACCCGAGCGCAGTCCCTAGGATTTGCTTTGTTCCACAATATTATCGTGGAAACCATGGAAACGCCGCCAGTCAGTACCTTGTATTGCACAATTCATAAGTAAAATACATGAGAAATGTGTCTGAGACTTGACAGTAAATTAAGAAAAAAAAAAAAGAAAGAAAGAAAGAAAGAAATTCCACAGAACACAACAAATCCCCACTAGGCATTAGGGATAATTTTTTATTCTACTGCACACGCTGTGGTTTTTGCAGGATCACAGGAGGTAAAGAGCCTCCTACAAACCTTCGATAAAGCTGTGCATTCACGCTCAACAGGCCCATATCTATCTGCTACGGGCACCACACTGCCACAGAGCCAACCCCAGACACACAGTAAAGATCCACGCTCAGCAGCAGGACAGTAAACGCCTGCAGTCACTGAATGATTGTGCACAGCTCACACACAAGCCCAGGGCTCCCAGGCACCACACAGCCACAGCGCAGGCCAACCGATCTTTACACGAAACGGATGACTCGACTACCACAAACCCATCCAAACACCATAAAACTCAGCGTCTCCGGACAGCACCTGCTTTCAATCGATTCCCCGAGAACACACAGTGTGCCAGGTATTGATTTAAGGTCAGTTACTTTACACGTCATCCGGCTGACGCTTTTATCCAAAACGACTGACAGTTGATTAGACTAAGCAGGAGACAATCCTACCCCAGCGACCTTGCGGGGCCCAGTCATGAACCTTAACCACTACGCTACAGGCCGCTGATATGGAATGAAGTCACCATGTTCATAAGCGATTCCCTCTTCCCAAAAAGGAAGAAGAGGACTCATGTATACCGTACTTCCACCCCTGGTTCTCCAGGTTTATCACCACATTTGCTGTATTTTCTGCGGTGCTGAAGCAGGGAGCTTGCTGTACTGTACTGTACTGTAATTACCGGCTGCAGGCGGAAGGTTCTGGAAGGTCAGGGGCTAGGCCCATGACCTCTCCTCTCCCGTTCTCCCTTCCCTCAGAACGTCATCAGGGGAGTCTGGGCTTATCCACAAACACAGCGCTAATTACCATCCGCTTAACCGTCAATACCACCTGTAAAGTCTAATCGTATGGAAAAAAACCTAAAATAAATAAAAACATTAAAATCATTTGAATCATACTCATGAGCCTGACTAGATGAATAATCAGTGACAATTCATGGATTCCACTGCGGTGGCAATTAAAAATGAAATTAACACACACACACACACAAAAAAATAAAAGATTCTTAAAAAAGTCTTCTATGCGGTGAAACTGCACAGAATTATTTGGCCGTTTTCAGTCCTGTGTTTCCAAAAGGCCCATCTGAATGATTGACATATCCGCACCTCGATTCTCCATCTAAGGTCTAAAGCTACAACAAACAGAGCTACATTACAGTGCACTAACTGTAAATAAAACCCATTTTATGATGCAATATTCTATATCTATATATAATATATATATATATATATATATATATATATCTCTTTTTTTGTTTATATTTATACTGCTTTCCTTAAGTTTGGAGATAACATTTGTACACATAGTAGAACAAACAATACTGTATGTTTCACAGGAAATGCATTTCCCTTGATAATGGCATTAGATAGTCTCTTATTGTCTATAGAGAACAGCAATATCAAGCCTGTCGAGCTACAAGTAAGGAATACTGGTTGGAACACTGAAAAGTCTCGGCAAACCGCCCAACTCCCACAACCCCCTCTGGCTTCTCGACCCCTGACCCCCTGCCGTCCCTTATCTGATCAAGAGATCGCCCCCTGCTGGGGAGGAGAGGACCGGCACGTCCACGTAGGGCTCGGTCTTGTTCTCGTGGAAGGAGGCGGCCTGGTCGGACACAGAGGTGAAGGACAGGTGGTCGTGCTCCAGGAAGGTGAGCCGGTCCTGCGGCTTCTCCTTCTTCAGGTAGAACATCTTCCTCAGCTGCTTCAGCTGCTGCAGCTCGCAGAACGTCTCCAACACCACCAGCACCGCGATCAGACCCAGGAGCAGGTAGACTGGAGGGGGAGACAGACAGGGGGAGAGAGGGAGAGAGAGAGAGGGAGAGGGAGAGAGAGAGAGAGAGAGGGAGAGAGAGAGAGAGAGAGAGAGAGAGAGAGAGTGAGAGGGGCAGAGAGAGGGAGAGCGAGGCAGAGAGAAAGAAAGGGAGAGAGGGGCAGAGATGGAGAGAGAGATGGAGAGAGGGGCAGAGAGAGAGTGGGAAACAGAAAGACGAAGAGGGAGAGAGAGAGAGAGGAGAGAGAGGGAGAACAATCAATATACAATATCAAACATCATCAAATCATAATCAAATTTATACACAATATATGTTAATTGGTTGTCCACTTGCTGATGTTGCTGTCCTTAGTGTACTGTGTGCACTAACCACTGAGTGGATTTACAATGTGCGTATCACACTACACAAGAGAGAAAAAGGGGGATGAGAAAGGGGGAGAAGATGGTGAAAAGAGGGAGTGAAAAGGAACAGGAGGGAAGAAAGAGTGAGAGCAGGAGGGAATCGTGGTCAGTGAGAAATTAGAAGGGAGTGAGAGGAACTGATCTGATAGAGAAGAGAGAATATAATTGTTCTTATTACTGGCTGAGGGAACAGTTTTACTGAAACAGAGAATTCACATCATTTTTCATAGACGGACTGCTACCCAGGACACGACGGCCAGAGAGAGAGAGAGAGAGAGAGAGAGAGAGAGAGAGAGAGAGAGAGAGAGAGAGAGAGAGAGAGAGAGAGAGAGAGAGAGAGAGAGAGAGAGAGAGAGAGAGAGAGCAGGAGGGAGGGAGGGAGGGGAGAGACAGGTAGAGAGACAGGTAGAGAGAGAGAGGGAGAGAGAGAGGGAGAGGGAGAGAGAGACACAGGGAGGGAGGGGGAGAGGGGGGGAGAGGGGGGGGGAGAGAGAGAGAGAGAGAGTGAGAGAGATGTGTGCAAGAGTGAAAAACATGTTCAGGCTTCATAATGAAGACAAAGAACGAGATATAGATCCATAGGAAAGTAGGGCAGGGACAGACAGACCCACAGAGGATCTCCGGATTTAGAAAAACCAGGCACAGGAAGCCACGCTTGGGCAAGTAAGCCCAGGCATAACCGAATAAAGATAATAAAGAACAAAAAAATACCAAATGTATAAAATCCATTCTATTATCCGATATCTAATGTTAACACACTTTGAATGTGGGCATCTGTGGTGGGGGGGCAGTGAAAACAATGCCCAGCCAGCAGAGGGCACCAGAGAGGCACTTCAGCTCCAGTTCAGTTCTTTTAAGTGTTTAAATATAATACAAGTGTCTTGGATGAGGAAAAACATGCTGCGGTGAAAATATTTATAAATGTGTCATATTCTTTTTTTAAATTTCTTTTTATAAAATTGTGTTGGTTTCAGTACCGTGAAATAATAAAATACATACATTACATCAGAGGAAGAAAAACAGGAAGCTCTCCAGAGCTTGATGAAAATTATTTACAGGAACGGCAGTTGTCAGAAATACATGAAACATATGCTGGACTCGGCAGAGTCCGACTGAACACAGAACCTGATTCAGCAGTCAGACTGAACACAGAACCTGATTCAGCAGAGTCCGACTGAACACATACATTACATTATTGGCATTTGGCAGACGCTCTTATCCAGAGCGACGTACAACAAAGTGCATACCCATAACCAGGGATAAGTTCGCTGAAAGACCCTAGAGGGAAGTACAATTTGAACTGCTACCTGTACAACAAAGATAAGGACAAGGGCCAATTTTTTTTTTTTGATTCAACAGAGTCAGACTGAACACATAACCTGATTCAACAGAGCCCAACTGAACACAGAACCTGATTCAACAGTCAGACTGAACACAGAACCTGATTCAACAGAGTCAGACTGAACACAGAACCTGATTCAACAGAGTCAGACTGAACCCAGAACCTGTGTTGTGCTGTATTGACTCTTTATCCCGTTCCAAGCCATCAGGAATGTTCAACACACATAACAAGAGGACACAGACGCAGTTGTGACACCCATCAGTCAGGCTGCCACATACTGAGCCATCCTGCTGTGCCTGAATGATAAAACGTAATAATTGTCCAATCAACCGTTTTTTCCATCCGCTTCCTGGAAAAACAAGGTTTTACATCCTTGCGTACCGGTGGGTGTGTATGTCGATCGAACGACTGTCGATCGTGCGTTCCCTTCCAATCAAAATCCTTTTCACCAAGCGGTGAAATATCCCCCAACAAATATCTTCATTCAAATCGACTTCCCCCCCCCCTTCAAAAACTTCCCCAAACGATCCATTTCACTCAGGTATAATATGTCACATTGCAGAAGTTGTGCCGCTCGAACTTCCATTTCAGCTCGTGTTTAAAGGTCGTGACCGACATGTACGTAAAGATCGTTCCTCCGATGATTACAGAACCACACACCGGGTATATACTGTTATCACAGCTTTGGTGCGTCAACCTTCAATTCAGCATGACATTGCATGGCTGGGGTATTATTTGGGTAGTTCTTTTTTTCGTGCCGTCAGTGCCGATTCCTCCGTTTCCCCAGCTCCCGTGATACGCAATCTGAGCATTTTGATCTGACGGACTGGCTGCCATGCATGACAGCAACTGCTAAATAAATAAATAATTCCAATAATTAGCTAAAAATAAACGCAGCGGGGACTGTGTTGGTTGTGACTCATGACCAGGAGTGTCGGTGTGCTAATGTTATTTTAAAAACTCTGACACGAGGACACTCAACTGACGCCAATATGAAATGAAACAGAAAATCTGTGATGTCTAAATGCCATTGGGGTGGATAACAGCCAGGAGCCCGCTCCGCCCTCTTCTGTGCACCAATAAATTGCGGAAATAAGGAAAAGCAACACCAACAGAAGGTTTAAAATGCTAAAATATCACTTATATTTACTGTTATTTAGCTGACACTTATCTAAAGCAACTTGGAGTTGATTAGACTATGCCGGGCGCAGGGCCCCTCGGGGTTAAGGGCCTTGCCCAAGGACCCAACAGCCATGCGGATCTTATCTTAGCTACACTGGGCTTGAACCACCAACCTTCCGGGTCCCAGTCATGTGCCTTCATAGGCCACAGGCCATGCACTTCCTCTTTATGCCAGCAACTTTAAATAAAGCCTGAAAAAAGTCAGCCATTAGTGATGGTGTTAAACACAATCCATTGACAAAGGCATGCGTTTTTAATGGCTCCTTTTCTTCTTTCGAGACCACTTAATTCTATAACAGCCATTTTGTTAAAACAATTACAAATATATAAAGAAATGTAAGTCAAAAACAGAGAAATATGACTAATTTTAACTTTAAGCTGAATATGGCTCATTTCAGCTAAGACGGATTCTTGAGATCACGAACAGCAGTGCCTGCAGAACTTTGTGACTCAGTTCTGTTTTCCATGTTTATGGCTTGCAACCCGTTGTTTCAAGATGATTCATCTCTGCCTACCTGCCTTTCTGTTCCACCTTCTTCTGAGTACCACTTAGAGAAGAATCCTGGAGGTCACTCAAAGACTAATGCCCGATTTATACTTCACCTCACCCTTGGGACAAGTGTCTTGTGACAAAAACGATACATTTTCAGCAAAAAAAAAAGGGTCTTACAACACTTTTTTCAGTGTTTTGCACCTATAGGGCGGCCTGTAGCGTAGTGGTTAAGGCAAATGACTGGGACACGCAAGGTCGGTGGTTCTAATCCCGGTGTAGCCACAATAAGATCCGCACAGCCGTTGGGCCCTTGAGCAAGGCCCTTATCCCTGCATTGCTCCAGGGGAGGATTGTCTCCTGCGTAGTCTAATCAACTGTACGTCGCTCTGGATAAGAGCGTCTGCCAAATACCAATAATGTAATGTAATGTATAGAATTTTGCCAGTCATACTTTGTCAGGCAGTGATGATTGGACAGCCAGATGGAACGCTGAAATTCATCGTCATGGACAGGCTCTGCGGTGTTTTCAAAAATAAAAATATCAGCTGCATGGCGTCTTGTTACCAACCGTAATTACAGACCTTCCCAAAGTATAAACGCAAAACGTTAAGCAACGCCTTCATTTTCGTCATACGACACTTGTCGCAAGGGTCGTGTGACGAGGTATAAGTCAGTGTTCACAGACCGCCATTTCCTCTAGAGATTTATACTCAGATTAACAACTCCTCTGTCAGCACACTGAGGGCAACATACCTCTGTACCTCTGCACCTCTGCACCATCCATATACACCTTCAAATCCCAGCTCAAATCTCACTTCTTTTCCCTTGCTTTTAATTCTACATGAGAACTGTCTTTGTTGTGGTTTTTTTGTAGTATATTATTATTACAGAACTGTGAATTTTTTCTTTCACCGTTTTAATTTTTATATATATATATAGTAATCAGAAATTGTACAGCACTGTGGTTGACGGTAGTGATATGATTTGACTGTACCTAAACACACCTGCTCCGACCTCCACTCCTGTGAACACCACCCCTCGCCCAGGCCCCCCAGACCCCCATACTCACTGGTTATGCCCAGCTTATAGAGCTCCAGGAACCTGTGGTTGTAGCCCTACCTGGGCACGTAGTCCCCCAGGCCCCCCATACTCACTGGTTATGCCCAGTTTATAGAGCTCCAGGAACCTGTGGTTGTAGCCCTACCTGGGCACGTAGTCCCCCAGGCCCCCATACTCACTGGTTATGCCCAGCTTATAGAGCTCCAGGAACCTGTGGTTGTAGCCCTACCTGGGCACGTAGTCCCCCAGGCCCCCCATACTCACTGGTTATGCCCAGTTTATAGAGCTCCAGGAACCTGTGGTTGTAGCCCTACCTGGGCACGTAGTCCCCCAGGCCCCCATACTCACTGGTTATGCCCAGCTTATAGAGCTCCAGGAACCTGTGGTTGTAGCCCTACCTGGGCACGTAGTCCCCCAGGCCCCCCATACTCACTGGTTATGCCCAGTTTATAGAGCTCCAGGAACCTGTGGTTGTAGCCCTACCTGGGCACGTAGTCCCCCAGGCCCCCCAGGCCCCCATACTCACTGGTTATGCCCACTTTGTAGAGCTCACGGAACCTCTGGTTGTAGCCCTCCCCGGGCACGTAGTCGCCCAGGCCGATGGTGCTGAGCGAGATGAAGCAGAAGTAGAAGGACTCCAGGAAGTTCCAGTTCTCCTCCAGGGCGGAGAAGACGGCGGCCGGCAGGAGGAAGAAGCCGGTCACCGTGACGACGGCGAGCAGCGAGGCGTGCGCGGCGGCCACCAGCGGCTTGGACAGGCCCCAGCGCGTGTGCACGTACACCACGGGCCGGCGCGTGCTGAACACCATGATCCTCTGCACCACCGCCGTGAGGAAGAGGAGGGTGAAGGGGATCCCGATCACCGAGTAGACGATGCAGAAGGCCTTGCCGCCGTCCGACAGAGGGGCGGTGTGGCCGTACCCTGCAGTCACACGGGGAAAACAGGAGTCAAACGCCGCCAGGGAGATTAAAGCACTTCATCTCGATTATTAAATTTCCCTTTCCCCCCCCCGCCCCCTCAATCACGCAGAATGTGATTTTAAGAGAATGAAACGCACTCAGACCACTGGGTGGGATGGGAACAGAAGAGAAGCGGTTGGGGGGGTTCGTCTGCAAATGACCCGCACATAACCGGGTTCACAGCACGAGGCCGACAGCTCGACAACGTGCCAATCTAAATTCAGATTAAAAGCAAAGAGGGACCTTGTCTCCAACACAGATGATGTTATACACAGAGTGCCAGCAGTCAGGAACAGAATGTTTGTCATCTCACTGTCATCTGTCAAAGGGAGTGCACACATCCAAGGGAAAATTAAACTTAATTAGCTACGAGTTTAAACAAGTCCCTGTGCGATTTATTGAACCAAACGCTGAAGGGTTCATCTCATCGGAGCATACATACGAGTGTGTATCTAAGTTTCCTTATTTCTAAATTATTCATTTTATAGTAATCTAAACATTTGAAAGACACATATTGTAGCTCCAACCTGTTTCAAACTGCTACACTGATGGACCACACCCTCATCAGGCTGGGTTCTCTGTAAAGTCCCATGGGCTCACGAAAAGAACCCATTGCTGATCTCCGGCCCCACTGACAGACCAATAGGAAATGCTCTTGCGGCCATAAAACTGTACCGTCTGTGTGAATCCCAGTGACTATCCAGCCAGTCCATAAGATAAATAGAGCTTGGGTAAGAAACATACATGGAACTAATGATCTTAGAGGAACAGATGGAGAAACCAATTCAGCATGAGTGATGACATACAGCACACAGCTTTCATCTTTTCTACGCTTGGTTCCGTCACCACTGTGTCACATGCAGATGGCAGCTGGCAGGCTCCAGTTATGTAAACAATGGCACGTCTCATTAACTCCAGAAAAGGGCCACATATTTCTGACATGGCTGTACTAATGAAAACACAGATAGTGCCCCACCAGTGGTCCAACTGGAGCGCATAATCAATGATACAGTAAGATGTAAATAGTTTCGAAAAAAAAACCACAGCATTTCTGTGCACAGCACAACCCCCAAACAGTCAACAAACACGACTGTCAATTTTTGTTATCATTATGGTATTGGTATCCAATCATTAGTGGAATAATTATCATAACCTTTCTATTTTCTGAATAGAAACTCATATACAGGATGACTAATACACCTTGCATCTTTAAAAAAAAAAAGAAAAAAAAAAAAGACTGGTGGCCAACTTGCAAACCATATACAAATCTCACATGCTGCCACAACTTAAATTCCTCACCATGGTACATTCTGTGCCATGATCCCATCTCAATCTGCAACCTTCTCAGCTTGCCTCAATTCCAATAAAGTGGAACTAATACATCCCGTAAGAAGGGTGGACTGTCTGCTGTCCTTTAAAAAAAAAAAAAAAAAAAAAAAAAAAAAAAAACTTGTACAGCAGGATATTTGGCTGAATCAATTTTATTCGCCTAGAGTTCAAGTGGACAACCGCTCCATTCTAATCACACCCTGGGGATTTGAAACCATCTCACCGCAGAACATTACGGTTCCCGAGCCATTAGGACAGACTGTTGTCAATATCTATTAGAATGCGTGTGACTGTGTATATATTATGCCCCAGGATTATTGATTTTTTTTAGGTAAGGAAACCCCAAAGGGATAGCCTACTTTAGCGGCAGGCGAGGCCGGGTGGACAGGACATCCAGGCGAGGTAATGCGGGTTTAAGTCTCACCCACAGGGCGAAGGGTATCAATCAATCCATTATTAAAAAGTTTGGCCCCACTCTCTGTTCCTGGCCTGTGTTTGATGGGGTTACACAACCAAACCTCCAGCCGGTATTACCACAGAGGAAGGAGTGTTTGTAAAAATGTGTGCAGGTTGGAGTGCTACCGTGTCTGAGTTTTGGATATAAAAAAAAAATAATTTCACAGTTCTCCGCCGACATAACATGCAAGCTTCCATCTTCACCTTTGGGGAATTATACTGTCCCCAATTTTAAAATCAGCCTGGCCAAATATGAGCCCACTTACTCCCATACCGCTACCAGTTTTACTCTACAGGGCGTAAAACTGCACTTATCATGCAGGGTTCTCTGTGCCAAATCAGGCCGTGGATAATGAGTCAATAATGAGCGCGTGAAATCCGTGATTTTCATTTCAAGACGAAAACAAGCTCGGTCAGTTCATTATAAATGCATTCGTGGAATTCCTTGTTCTTATGCAGAGCAGGTCCATGCAAAGTGGGACCACAATGTATGTTTTTCGAAGCGATGTTCGTAAAACAGGACAGGGCGCTTTGCAACAGCATGGTTTTCGAAAACCCTAAAGGTTACAAGACATTATCGGTAATGGAATTGTGTCACAGCTTCAAGACATTTGCTCCAAACGTTATTCTTACTTCCACAAAGAACAAAATCGTAAGAAAATTGTCACCTAACGCTTTACAGCTCATTTTCTGGGTTACTATACACGATTCTCCAAACAGGATCACTGCAATTGAAAACAACAAGTAGTTGATTCAACCCATGAATCAACTCAGTTGACCATATTGCCTTGTTAGTTAATAATTAAATGACCTAATTTAATACACTGAATAATTACAGGCAACACGCAGAGAACAGTCGCATGATCATGGACTTACAAATGTTAGCAATAGCGTGAGAGTTTAGCCAGTAGCCACATGTTGGAAAGCTTGGCGAAATTGAGTCTCCATACAGAAAACATATCAACACTGGGCCGGAAAGAGGCACATGATAACCAAAATTGTAATTATGTTATAACACGAATTATGAGATAGCTTGCCAATTTTAGAATATTCTGAGTAACAAAAGCCACAGCGTCTCACGGAGCGCCCATACAAACACCTAACATCATCATGGGTGCCGACTGGAACGCATGGAATATTTAGGCTACCTGTGTTGGTTTGCGTGTGATGACTGGGGGCCTTGCCTTTTCTTACCGGTAGTGGAGAGCACAGTGCTGGCGAAAAACAACGCCGAGGTGAAGTCCCAGTTCCAGTTGGCCGAAGCGTTGTTGAGAACAGACACCCCGTAGTTGCTGGCCTCCAGCGCTTTAGCCAAGAACTCCTCCAGCCTCTCTTCTGAAATACATTTGTTCTCCTGCAGAAACTGGCGCTTGATGGTCCGGAGCTCTTGCCGCAGAAGATCCTCGTACGGCAGCTCCACCGAGGAAAATACCACGGCGCCGAAGATGAGATACAACACGTAACCGAGGACCAGAAATAAGAAATACCATGTTGATTTATTGCTTTGAATCAGACGCACGCAGGAGTTGCTCGTAAGAGACTGTAACATTTTTTTTTTTTTTTTTACCTGCGAAAACGGTCCCTATAAATATCAGAGAGCCACGCTAGTTGCAATGGGTGTATCTTATTTAAAGCACTCGTCTTAATGCCGTTATCATACTGCGCGCACGCCGGTGTACTCGCTATGAAGTGTAGGATTCAGTTTCCTTATGTGTCAGCTTCCTCCTCTAAAGGTTTTTTTTTTTCCTCTTTCAGTTCACTTTCATTGAGCCCTGCGCCGGAGTGATGTGGCGAATGAAGTCGGAGGTTGGACCTGTGACGTCGATGCTTTTTCTCCGTCTCCTCTCAGGTGGCTATAGAGCCGACAGAGGAAACGCAGCCTACAAGGTCCACAGTTCTGTGCCAAATTGAAAATCGAAAAGTGTATTTTTATGAAGCGCGATGAAAATTAACGTAGGCTACTAGAGTATAGCAATTAACAGAGCAACCAGCCACTTCAGATATCATTGTGTTTGCAGTATGCATGTCACCTGAATGAATTAAAAAGAAAAATATACCAACACATAATTAATGGCAAAAAAAAACGAAATAGCTAAATCACGTCTTTTTATTTCACGTGCAGCCCCATCACAGATACACAGCACTTCAGCTAAAGTTCAATTACCGATCGCCGATGTGAAATACCCTTACACAAGTAATAAACATAAGAATGCATGTACATGCACCAGTCGCTGAATAAGACATGCCTGTAATATCTAAGATATTAAAGCCTGCGCTGCCTCCCCCGTATGTAGAACATCATGGTCTGGTGTCAGGGGATATGAATCTAGGAATCTAGGCTATAAGCAGCGCAGACAACGAGTACCGTGAAACACCCGAAATGTGCACACCGAATGTGCTATAGACCTTCACTGCGACACAAACCGGGATATACGGGTTTGAAACGAAGTATATCTGATACTAAACACATACTTTTGTGAATACAAAGGTTACCATTTTTAATTCTGAGATCACATATTTTATGATTTGAGCATCTTGAATGTGTATTTTCAGTAATACGTAGCCGTACTAATAGCTACTACAGCAACAGAGTAAGTTCTGAAAGATTACTCCTGAGTAATATCGGCTACTAGTCTTCTATGGCAGGTTAATGACCAGCGTGTTTGTACTTTCACCCGGTAGTGATGGCACACCAACCGTGACCCAACTGATCATCTGTCATTTTTATGGCATCCTGGCAGATAGCGTACAGATTTGCAGAGTTCTGGCACGCTACCATCCAGAGCCCTGCCACGCTACTCAAAGAGGTTTCCATGGCAATGACCTTTACATTAATGCCGGAATGGATGTCTTCAAATCAGACGGTGGATTTAATGTCGGTCCATACCCCCCGAACCCAAACAAATAATGAAATGTAGGATAATTCTCTCTCTCTCTCTCTCTCTCTCTCTCTCTCTCTCTCTCTCTCTCTCTCTCTCTCTCTCACACACACACACTCTTACCACATACTCTCACACACACTCTTTCTCTCTCACATACACACACTCTCTCACACACACTCTCTCATACACACACTATCCCTCTCTCTCTCTCACACACACATACTCACTATCTCTCTCTCTCTCTCTCACACACACACACACACTCTTACGACATACTCTCACACACACTCTTTCTCTCTCACATACACACACTCTCTCACACACACTCTCTTATACACACACTATCCCTCTCTCTCTCTCACACACACATACTCACTATCTCTCTCTCTCTCTCTCTCTCTCTCTCACACACACACACACACACACACACACACACTCCCTCGCTCACTCTCCCTCCTCCCTCCCAGCTCAATCCCGGGCCCTTGGCATTGCACTGTAACCTTGGCAACAAGAGGTAATCCAACCCCGCACATCCTGGGAGAGCTACAAAATCGCAAGTAGAGCGGGGCCCTACAGCCTGACATCTGTACCTGCCACTGCGTGTGTAGTGGGGTGAGACGACACTGAAAGTCACCTGGGGGAGGAACAGGGGCAGGCCGTGACTTTGTTCACTCTGTATGGTGACTAGGACTCCGGGAAGTTGGGTAAATACAGCACTGGAGCTGTAAATAATCTGAAATGGTGGAAATCTGCTCTGCAGGCAATGTTAGTAGCAGACACGGCAGCAACAGTAGTAGCCGTAATAGTATGCCATTTTCATCAATATATTAAATATATATATATATCTATATGGTATGATCCTTGGGCATGGGCATAATACATTTTGTCACAGTATTTAGAGGAAACAAATCATATAAAATGTATTGTACTTCAACTGCAAATTTTAACAATTTAGAATTTTACTCTCTGTAACTCTGTAAATTTCTATTTATATATCTTGACACAACCCGGCACACACAATAACATAGTATATGTTCTTGTGTGCCTGTGAGTTGTTTGTGATGAATGCAAAAATATATATTGAAAATATTACAAAGTGTATGAGTTATGGCCAGAGAAAGACAGAGATGGAGAGGCAAAAGAGAGGGAGAGATTTATATATAGCTTCCATTCTTTATTATTTATATAGTGGCCTGGTTTCCCGTTCCTGCTCAGGGGAAGATTTCCATGGCAGGAGTGAGTTAAAAGGACTGACAGAGAGGAGAGAAAGCCACACATCTAGACCATATTCAGTAAATATATCTGCAAACACTACCACTGAGAAAATTACTGATTGAAAGATGAAAATGACACATACAAGGTATATATGAGGCATATACCTGAACAAAAGGAATTACTGATGGGTTCCTGGGTTATACTGTCCATGTGAACCCCAATTGCACAATTCAGCTTTATCAGTGCAATGGGTTCATCAACTGCCTCGCTATCTGAAGGTATTTACCATTATCACCGCCTTATAGCATGGTATGGTACTGATTTCACCATCATGACCGAGAAATCTTGATATGTACCTTCTAATGTTTTACAGTAAATTTAAAATAAAATTGTTGTAGTTGATCTATGTTAATGAGAATGTTTCAGAATAAAAAGATTAAGAAAAAATAGTGCGTTTGCCCCGCTCTAACTGGAGAGGAGGGAAGGACAATTATTGCCTGTCAAAGGTCATAGTTCATTCAAACTGGAAAAAAACATTTTTCTCAGACCCACAAGATATCCAGCACTTTTTGAGTTGCTCTGTAAGAAACCCAGTTTCACTTATAACCATATACTGACACAGAGTAAAAATATTGAGTTTTAAACAAACTACAATGTTGAAACAAGCCTCTTGAGTAGTTCTAATCTGTCAGTCGACTAAAAATGGCCAGTGAAGCGGTCTTTTGTAGTACATTTCAGCAAACCTTTCCAGTCAATCCCCTCAGCTATTTTAGGCTGCTCTGCCCCAAATCTGTTCCACTTGTCTTCACCCCCTCAGTCCTGCCTCTAGAAGACGTGGCGACATTACAGTGGTGTTGTTGCTTAACGTCAACTGTCAGCAGCCATGTTGTTGATCATTTCCTTCTGCTGTCAGCTTTTTCAGGGAGTTGTTTCACATAATATTAGCAACTTGCTTTTTTGAAGTGTGAACATCTAAACCCCAAGGGAGGTTGCAACACAATATGGCGATGCTACCTTGTGTTTTCAACATATAGTAGTTTACCATTAACCATTATCTTGACCTTTTACAGTAAAGCACAGCCAGAAAATCTACTTCCAGGAACAGAACACGGTCCTTTAAGATATGGAACTGTCATTGTGATTCACCCTGCTGAAAAAAAAAAAAAAACAGTTCAAGCTAGTGTTTTGAAACCACTGGTAGCTGGTTGACCAGCTCCATACTGAACATGGTTTGACCGGCTCAAGCTATGTTTTGAAACAGCTGATAGCTGGTATTTCAAGCTGGTCATCGCTGGATTTTACACCAGGGCATAGTGGCCAGCTAAAAAACCCAAAACTGTCTCTGAAATGAAGCAATATAAAACCTCCAGGACAGTTAGTGCTTTTCATCAGAGTGATTATGATTGACATATCACATTGGGAGCTGCAGAAATTTCACGTGGGACCCTAATTTATCACTGTCAGGTCTACAGTTCAGCCGTCTAACCACTCCTTCCCTCCAGCATCAGCTTGTACCGACACGTTTCACTTTTACAGACAAATCTTCAAATTCTGAATAATTCCTCTGCCTGTCTGAGCTCCAGGTTTGAAAGAAATGAGTCGAGTGTCTGCACAACACAGCCAAATGGCAGCTTGACATGCTGTCCCGACCAGATTGCACATTACAGTACTTTCTCACAGCATTGAGGCAGCAAAGCTATTGGTGTTTCCTGGTGTAAAATCCAGCTATGACCAGCTTGAAATGCCAGCTATCAGCTGTTTAAAAGCCTAGCTTGAGCTGGTCAAACCATGTTGAGTATGAAGTTGGCCTGAACTGGTCAACCAGCTACCAGCTCTTTCAAAACCTAGCTTGAGCTGGTCTAAGTGGTCAACCAGTTACCAGTTGTTTCGAAACCTAGCTTGAGCTGGTCAAACCATGTTGAGTATGGAGCTGGCCTGAACTGGTCAACCAGCGACCAGCTGTTTAAAAACCTAGCTTGAGCTGGTCAAACCATGTTGAGTATGAAGTTGGTCTGAACTGGTCAACCAGCTACCAGCTGTTTAAAAACCTAGCTTGAGCTGGTCAAACCATGTTGAGTATGGAGCTGGCCTGAACTGGTCAACCAGCTACCAGCTGTTTAAAAACCTAGCTTGAGCTGGTCTAAGTGGTCAACCAGTTACCAGTTGTTTCGAAACCTAGCTTGAGCTGGTCAAACTATGTTGAGTATGGAGCTGGCCTGAACTGGTCAACCAGCTACCAGCTGTTTAAAAACCTAGCTTGAGCTGGTCAAACCATGTTGAGTATGGAGCTGGTCTAACTGGTCAACCAGCTACCAGCTGTTTAAAAACCTAGCTTGAGCTGGTCAAACCATGTTGAGTATGGAGCTGATCTAACCGGTCAACCAGCTACCAGCTCTTTCAAAACCTAGCTTGAGCTGGTCTAAGTGGTCAACCAGTTACCAGTTGTTTCGAAACCTAGCTTGAGCTGGTCAAACCATGTTGAGTATGGAGCTGGTCTAACTGGCCAACCAGCTACCAGCTCTTTCAAAACCTAGCTTGAGCTGGTCAAACCATGTTGAGTATGGAGCTGGTCTAACTGGTCAACCAGCTACCAGCTGTTTCAAAACCTAGCTTGAGCTGGTCAAACCATGTTGAGTATGGAGCTGGTCTAACTGGTCAACCAGCTACCAGCTCTTTCAAAACCTAGCTTGAGCTGGTCAAACCATGTTGAGTATGGAGCTGGTCTAACTGGTCAACCAGCTACCAGCTGTTTCAAAACCTAGCTTGAGCTGGTCAAACCATGTTGAGTATGGAGCTGGCCTGAACTGGTCAACCAGCTACCAGCTGTTTAAAAACCTAGCTTGAGCTGGTCAAACCATGTTGAGTATGGAGCTGATCTAACCGGTCAACCAGCTACCAGCTCTTTCAAAACCTAGCTTGAGCTGGTCTAAGTGGTCAACCAGTTACCAGTTGTTTCGAAACCTAGCTTGAGCTGGTCAAACCATGTTGAGTATGGAGCTGGTCTAACTGGCCAACCAGCTACCAGCTCTTTCAAAACCTAGCTTGAGCTGGTCAAACCATGTTGAGTATGGAGCTGGTCTAACTGGTCAACCAGCTACCAGCTGTTTCAAAACCTAGCTTGAGCTGGTCAAACCATGTTGAGTATGGAGCTGGTCTAAGTGGTCAACCAGTTACCAGTTGTTTTGAAACCTAGCTTGAGCTGGTCAAACCATGTTGAGTATGGAGCTGGTCTAACTGGTCAACCAGCTACCAGCTCTTTCAAAACCTAGCTTGAGCAGTTTTTGTTTTCCAGCACGGTTGTTCCCTGTTGGGGGCTGCGGTTTTGTGTGGCCTTCGGTGCATGTAACTTTTTCTCCCCCACCTCTCTGGCTTGGGGCCTGAAATGGATGCTGCACAACACTGCTCTTATTTCAAGGCCCTGTGTGGGGAATGTGAGATTCATAGCAGCGGCTTCAGTGATGAGAAGTCAGTCCAAGGTTGACTGCAAGGTTGATGTTTTCTTCTTGCTTGGACAGGGAGAAACATCTCAGTCAGAGCTCAGTTTTGATGTGTGTGTGTGTGTGTGTGTGTGTGTGTGGGTGTTTGTGTTGTGTATCTGTGTGAGGGTGGGGGTAGTGGGAATAAAATACAATAAGTGCATAAAATCGAACAGTTTGTATGACGATCCAGGATAAGAGCTACACATCTCAATTCTCTGCAATGATAAGCGGCCATAATCGCTATGTGTAGATGTTTTTCTTAAATTGCCTGTGATCAAGTAAGCTGAAGCGATGGCATTTGTTCCGGTTAATGCACACTTTCCAATGCTGCCAGCCCTCTGCTGTACACAGCTTAAATATATCCCAGAATCCCCTGCTGCCCTGTCGCCCTTGAGTAGATTCATATTCCCACAGTTCAATTTTTCCAGAAACGGTAGACAAACAGGTATTTGTTCTATGGCTTACGGGCCACCTGTAGGGTGTAACGGAGCATGCCCAGTTTATCTTTAGGATTAATCAATGCTTCATTGCTGTTTCTTTCAGACTGAGGAGAGTGTAATTGCTCATGGCATTTGCACCAATTAACACTGAGGAAAGCGCATATTTAACTGTCCCGAGCCTTGCAAAACAAAATTAGTTTTTTAATGCACATATAACGTCAATTATTTTGGTACCCTCCTCATCATTTGCTAATTCTAATACCTCTAGTAATTCAATGAGTTACACTCCTTTGTGTGCCAACCAAATCCCTAATTAGGTAATTAGACACACTTACACACATTAATGCAGTAGCCCATTAAGCTGTTCAGTCGTCTTCCGCTCAGAGGGACGTATAAAATGGGTAAAACTGTGTCGTCTCCACCACAAACAGGGTTAATGGCTGGTTCTGAAGCAATGCGGATCATTATCACAAGCAGACATCTCTGTTCTACGCACATAATCTGTTGAATTTCTGATGTTTTGCCTTCGTTTTTCTAATCGTATCCCTGTTGTTCCTAGCGCAGATGTCTCAGGCGGTAAGAGCAGTCGGAGGGCTGCCAGTTCGAACCCCCCCCTGGGTGTGTCCTTGAGCAAGACACCTTACCCCTAAAAGCTCCTGAACAAGCTGGTCAGTGCCTTACATGGCAGCCAATCGCCGTTGGGTCTGTGAGTGTGTGTATGAATCGGTGAATGAGAAGCATCAATTGTACAGCGCTCTGAATAAAGGCACTATACAAATGCCAACCATTTACCATTCAGTGGGCACATTACCAGAACACTGGGGTCGCTGATTGGTGGATATAATAAAGAACCGTTGGTGAGAGACAGACCCGGCTGAGAGAAGCGCTTTCATGCCTCAGAGTGGTTTTCACCTAAACGACCACGATGTGCCCACTGTCCAGAGGGGCCGGGCTAATGAGGAGCACTGTAGCTGTGCTAGGAACCAAAGTCCTCTAATGGCGTGTCTGACCGTCACTGGGTCAGAAAAACAATGCATTTACAAAAGGGCGAGAGGGAGAGAACGAAGGGAAGAGAGTGCAGGAATGGGGATGTGTAGGAAAGGGAAGAGGCTGGCGGATAAATAGAGGCAGCTGAGGGAGAGAATAGAGAACATAATTCATGAGGAAGAAAACCAGGGACAACAGAGATTCAGAACCGCAAGAGAAAAACATGACAGCGTTTAAAGAAGAAGCAGTTTAGGTATACAGTATACAGTCAAAGCAATGGCTCTGTAGTAGAGCCAATTAAAAATTGTGTTAAACACGCAATGAACAAAATGGCAGCTTGACCTGTTGGCAAAAGCAGATGCTCAAAACCAGAGCCTGCCAAAATATCTCCCTTACTGCTGACCTTGGCTGACTTAAACAGATCAGAGGAGTAATTCATCTTTTCCTCAAGGATACAGTAAAGACATTAAAGGTAAGGTAGGTAAGATTTTTGTGTTAAAACATTGTTACAAGACCATTCTAAATCCCTTCCTATCATTGAAAAAGGCTCACTGACATGTTGACTCACCCTCTGCCTGTGTTTACAGTCCTTAAATTCAGGTTTCAAAATATACAGTTGACGGCCCGACAGTCTGTACCAAAACATTGTATAACTATACAGTAATTCAAGCTCATTGGTTGAAAATGGGTTCTAATTGCCACAGCCAATGGCGTTTCAACATCAGCGTGTTCACAGAGAAGGGGGAGGGATAAACGGTGTTGTGTTTTGAAGCGGTTTGTTGCTGCTCTTCCTCTCGACTGTTAGAAGTCCGGAATTACCTATTGTACCTTTAAGGCAGTTCCTCCGACAACACAGTATTGTGGAGCTATGATAGTGAGTAGAGTAGAGAGAGGTGGATTGGCCTGACGGGGGCTGACAGAGTGAATGGCAGTGACTCAGAGAACAGAGAAGGGGTTCTCAGTAGACCGTACGAGCCATTCCGACTTTCATCTCCTCTCCATTGATGTGAAGTTGAACCGATGACGCCATCGCTGCCACACGCAAGCCTTGCTTGTGACGGGATTCAGTCCATTTCATTTCTGTCTTTCTTTCTCCTCACTGGACTTTTTGATTGTTCTCCTTGTATAGCAAAATTAATTGGGCGGGGCGGGGCGGCCTGTAGCATAGTGGTTAAGGTAAATGACTGGGACACGCAAGGTCGGCGGTTCGATCCCTGGTCAAGCCACACACAAAAAAAAGATCCGCACAGCCGTTGAGCCCTTGAGCAAGGCCCTTAACCCTGCATTGCTCCAGGGGAGGATTGTCTCCTGCTTAGTCTAATCAACTGTACGTCGCTCTGGATAAGAGCGTCTGCCAAATGCCAATAATGTAATATAATGTAATGTAATTATTCTACTGTAAGGGAAGAGATTAATTCAGTATGCCATATGGCAGCATAGCCACGTGATGTTGCAAACCTTTACTAATAGTCCCTGTTCCCAAAATTAAAAGACATGGATGGACCATGGATGTAAATGCAGTGCTTACATTCTTTTATATTGTTTTTATGATGGCAATTCTTATTTTGAAATTATTACTGTTTTCTCTATACTTTGCAGCGTATGTCTTTTATTTCTGACATTTCAAGCTTTATAGAGTAAGATAAGTTGACCTACTTTGCATTAATGAGACTCTCTGCACTGTGAACTGCGGTGAGCTAGTTGCACAAATAATCAGATCAGCAAAGGGACCGGCCCAGCTCGTGATAATGGGCGCCTCTTATTGTGTGCACAGTCACTGCTTTCGATATTAGGCTGTAATTTACCACAAACGCACACTGGGAGGGAAATGGAAAAAAACATAAACTCAAACACTCCCCCTAGTGACTATTACATGATGACTACGCGACAAATAATTTCTACGAAGCTCTCTCTCTCTCTCTCTCTCTCTCTCTCTCTCTCTCTCTCTCTCTCTCTCTCTCCTCTCTCTCTCTCTCTCTCTCTCTCTCTCTCTCTCACACACACACACACACACACACACACACACAAGCTAATGTGAGAAGGAGTTGAGTTTAGTCAATTGAAGCGGGCGGTGTTTGGCTTGAAGTACAGCTGATGAGTGTACATGATTAGATAAATGTTTATCTGTTTGTTTTCAGATGTTGGCTCAAACCCAGTTTCCAACTAAGGCAGACACACATCAATGTGGAGGCCCAATTCTGTGAGTGCTAGACAAGCAGGACAGTATGTTCCGAAGAAATGTTCTGGTGTGAGGATTTTTTAAATCATTGTAACATTTTCCTGTAGAATTTTATGAACTAAAATTGTTCAGAATAAAGATAATGAAAAACTACTGTACAGCATGTACTTGCAATAGTGTGAGTTTATTCATGTTCAAAATTCATTCTGACCTCAAAAATAAAATCACACGATTGCAAGTACACCATGAGTTGCAAGCATAACAATTACATATTTATCATTACACCCTGCTAGCTAATACCAGTACTGATGTAGTGCAGAGTCAAGTCTAGAAGTGCCCTGTGCAGAACAACTGTGCTCCCCATACATATAGGGTTTACAGTCTATCAGTGGTGTGCACAGAGGCAAATACACCATCTTGTGGTTAACTGAGAGAGAGCAGGAATTACTGTTTCTGCAGTCACCCATCAGGAGAGAATGGTTGGCAACACACATGCACACATACACATACGCACATGCACGCACACTAGAGCATGCATGCACATACACGTGCCCACACGCACACAGACACATGCACACACAAACACATGCACATACATGCACACACGCACACACACACATGCACACTAGTGCACGCATGCACACGCACACACACACACACTCACTCACACACACACACACACACACACACACACACACACACTCCATGACTGCTACATGGACAAAATGAATGAAAAAATAAAAATGCAGCACAATTCATGGTTGTTCCCGTTCCTGTATGACAGTGCGTCTTCAAAGGAATTACTTGGTTTTGTTTTTCTGTTCTTAATGAAATAAAATACTTGCTTACAATAGCAACTGCTTCGAGTGTTCTTAAAACCTGACCTTTCATTGATATCTCCCTCTATATATTTTATATTTTAATGCCCAGAATAGCTCCTGGTCAGTGGGCTGGTTTGCACTTCTACCTTGATCTGCATCGAATTCTGTGTGACAGGAAGTGTATGAACGGCAGTGGGGCACTGCACTTGTTATAAAAATTATGGTTATACACTTCAGAATGTTAATCATTCACCTATCCAGAATTTCTATGACTTAGGAAAGTAGAGGCATCAACCAAAAAAACATAGTGGCATCATTGTTTTCGATGATGTTTACATGTTAAGTTGCCTCTAATGTTATTTACTTTTACTATACTATAACTTTCAATACCATGGTTTTAACATTTCTCACTGACTAATGGCAGTCCCATTTCATGGCAGGCCTGAGATTTGGGTGATACCTGCCACAATATAGACCTTAAATTTGGTTAAGTCTTAGAGCAGGAAATGCTTTCATTTTAAATTCAGCAAATAAACGGAGGACTTTTTTTGAATCTCTGTAGCACTAGCCATGTGAATGAGAGCGATGTCATAAGTGTCCCTGCGTGAAAACTTCACTGTCGGCGGTGTAAAGGAGGCATTGAGAGGCCCATCGGCAAACAGACAAAGTTCCTCTCATGGACTGCTAACTTTACAAAGAGCCGCTTGTTTTAGCCACCGTCTTTCTCTGCTCGTGTCAGGCTGACAGAACGAGCGCTTGTTCTCAGTCCTGAAAACTGGACCACTGACATAATGTAAAGTTTGATTTAAGAAACTATAAAGCTCCCTGCATGATCGAGACAGTTTATTAAAAAAAAAAAAACTCCCTGATTAAATCGTCCATCACAGGAGAAGGGAATAGGGCAGGACTGCAGGGTATTGAAATAATCACTCATGGGAATTTGCAGCTCATTAGGTCAGGGCGAAGGAAACAAAATGGCCTCTAATCAGAATTAAATCTCAAGAATTAAAAGAAATTAGAATTTCTATTTCTATTTCAGCCTGGGCCTTTAAGCAGGTTACACAGGACGGGCTGTGTCCACTTGAGATATGGAAGTGCCACTTGCAATTTGATGTAATTATAATACGCAAATATGCTTAGTTATACACTCAGTGACCTCTTTATTGGGTAGACCTGTATACCAGCTTGTTAGTGCAAATATTTAATCAGTCAATCATGTGGCAGCAACTAAATGCATAAAAGCATGCATATGCGGTCAAGAGTTTAAGCTGTTTTTCAGACCAGAGGACAACAGTCACTAGACTTTGCAGAGAATGGTGCGAAAGTGGTATGCAGAAGAGCATCTCTGAAGACCCGTCCAACCTGAAGACCAATAAGAGACCCTGATGATTCAAACTGACCACAGAGAATAAGGACTTTCTCAACCCCCTTTTATGAGTCAGAAAAGCTGTTCAAAGTTGCACAAGAACATTCACTGGTATTGCCAGTGGTGTAATAATGACCAATGTAAATATCTGCTGAGGTCTTGGATGTTTGAAGCAATTAAACCTGGAAAAATCTCCACCCACCTCTTACACTGAATTCCAGAGTTTAGGGAGTACGGGGAAGAGAATAATAAAATACCATTCATTTTCCTGGGCTTAAACCACAGTCCACAGTCTATGTCTTAAGACTTAGTTCCCCGGTGCTGTTTTGCCCTAGAGCAAAATGCGGAATTACTTGATCTAAACACCCAAATGGATAATATGTTTTTTGATATATGAAATACAAAAAGATGTGATGCAACGTGGCGTAAGCTACTGACAAGCCCCCTGGCAGGAATAATTTCTCCCTGCTCCAGTCCTTCTTATTAACACGCAGAGAGGTAAAACCTTTTCACTGGACTTGAAATAATGCAGATGGAGATTCTGAAGCTGCCCAGAAGGGTACCTTTAACTCTCAGGTCACTGAACATGAGTTGGTGCAGTTAGGCTACAGCAGGTTCATTAATCAAGGGAGGGCCATTTTACGGTACTGGTGCTGCAAGGCCTTTTTAAAATGAGTAAAATATATTTTATTAATGGCATTGGGCAGACGCTCTTATCCAGAGCAACATACAGTTGATTAGACTAAGCAGGAGACAATCCAGGCTTAAGGGCCTTGCTCAAGGGCCCAATGGCTGTGCGGATCTTATTGTGGCTACACCGGGAATCGAAGCGCCGACTTTGCAGGTCCCAGTCATGTACCTTAACCACTACGCTTGAGGCCGCCCACTGATTTACTGGAAGCCAGCGATACAGAGAAGGGGTGGAGGTATTGTGCCATGTCAACACAGTGAATGTGAATCTGACAATATTGAGCTGCAATGCAATACAAAAGGCAGCAACACATTTCATATAACTGAAAAAAGCTGAATGTAAAACGCATCCTCTCTTGAAACCTTTCCCGAGCGGGTCTGCAACTTTGGGGGATGAGAGTTATAACGTAAATCAAAATTCCAATTACAATTATTTGTCTGGCCAGTCAAGACGTCAGCCATCAAACTTTAAAGAGGCCAAAAATCCTCAAAAATGACAGAAATGTAGGCGTAGCTATACAGTCAGTGCAGTAATTTGACCATTTGCAGGCAAATCAATTGCACTGGAAATCCTGATGCAACTATCGCTGCTGTGCGTGTCAGGTTGATAATTAACAGCAAAACATGACGCTGCAGAATCGTCCGTAAATATTGTAATGAATAGGAACGCGTGCTCTGAATTGCCGTATTTCAGTTACAAGGTGCCGTGCCTGGCAGATCAAGTTGCCTGACAAGCGACCTGTCAGTAGGCCTACAGTAATAAACGGGTCAACTCGGGCGGTAATTAGAGCCTATTACGGCGGTTGAAGAGCAGTCACAGCGGCTGTCTGATGTACTGCACGGGTTGCCGTAGCAATGATCTGTGTCAGTCCTTCGATGATTGCTGGTAAGATGGCGTCGGCGCACACACGGGCGAGTCTGGATTCTGCAGGCGGATAAGAAAGTGAACACCGAGGGCGTCGATTTATACAGACCTTGCAAAAAAGTGCATACCGCAATAGTATTACATATATCATGTTGGGTTCCATGCACGGCTAGAAAAGAGCCACCCTCGCCTTGGTATGGAGCCCCCGGACCGCAGCGATGATAGCAGGTAAGCGAATGGGAGTAATTCGGTGCAATTTGCGAGCTACATGAACTACACAGCCGGGACCTGGCCCCTGCCACATTGTGAGCCCGTAGTTAAAGTCGAAGCAAGTTTGTGTGGGCGCATGCGCACTAGGGTATCGGTGTTTTCCTGTCAAATAGTGACCACCGTGCATTTGCAACCCAAAGTGAAAAGTTGCAAACTTTTGTAAGAAAAAATAGACAATTATATAAATATTTGCATTGGCTTTCCGGTCTCTGGTGAAAAGCGAAGGGGCTGTCGAAAATGCTTTTCGTCTGAAAAAGGTAAAATTATTGCACCGATCTGACATGAAGCAGTTTCAACATAGTTAGCCTGCGAGCAAGCTAGCCAGCTAGCAAGCCACCACTCGCCGTATTGTCTGCATACTTTTCAAGGTAGCATCTGATTTATTGTATCATAAAGTTTTCAGGGTAAACCCAAGCGCTGGACGGTGGCTGTGTATGCATGCACACTCAGTTCTAGGAAATATTCCAATAACTTTTGCTAGCTAGTGAACTAAACATAGGGCACGCAACAGTTGAGTATTATGACCATGGTTCTTGATTTTTTAAATTTATTATAATGTCTTTGTCTGACTGTCCCTCTGCAGGGTCTTGATACGTGGATTATCAGATGAATCAACATGTTCTCTTGCGGTAGCTAGTGCAAACGTTGTTATGACTGACAGACATTGACGTAAAAGTGACGCCGTGGGTACCTTGGAAATGTCAGGTTTAGCTTGCATAAGACGAACTATACTCTTTCACCCAACCCGAGCTGCGTGTATTGGGTGGCGACCCTTATCTGCGAAAATCGAGACCGTTGGTGGCTCATCCAAGTTATATCTAATGCACATTTTTAAATTTCGTTGCTAACTATGCACCTTGTTCAACCACAACACATCATGGGATCGATTACTTGTGGCTAGCTTTCTGAAATCGTAGAGCATCAAGGTAAGGTGCTAACCAGCAGGATATCCCATCGCCCTTTTCCCCCACCTATGCTGTGACAAGTGTTCATTACTTAGCCAACTAATAGTCAGCTATTTCGGCAGGCTAGCGTGTTTTCTGTATCGCAATGATTGCAATTGATGGCACACGGGATTGTTTTTTGCAGAGGATTGCATTTGGCTTGCACGTAAGGCGTGCTCATTGTGCAATAATAAAAGGGACGTTCACGCCTTTGGCTTCATGGGGTACTTAGCTAGCTAGCTATCTATAGACTTTCATTTCGAATTGGCTGGTCGCCTGCTGTTATAGGCAGGTTGTGGGTGTCCTGTCCTTATGTGTTGCAATTTAATTAAGCGAAAACCTGTAAGCTTCAAAAGCTATTTTAGTCAATTGTCAAGATAACTTATAATTATTATTATATATATTTTCAAATATTTAATTTTTGCACTTGCACAGTGCGTTTGGATATTTTGAGTCTATTGAGAACACGTGAAGATGGCTGATGCATGTTTTTGTATTGTTGGACTTTGAGACTCCACACACAGGAGCGCGATTAACATACGCGCTGCCAAGTTTCCCGGCAGAGTGTTTTTGTTTCAATGTCTCGGTTGACGACGTCATTGCGCGAGTTTGCGGCGACAACCTCCGCGGAATGCGTTGTTGTGTCTCTGCAATAGCTCCGTCTCCTTCGCTTAACTGATATTTAATGCTCCAATCATTTTTGTTTTAAGCGTTGCCTCTCCGGTCTGTACTGTGGCAGCCGACAGGGCAGAACACTGCAGACAGTGTCTGTTGTTTACGGGCGAGAGAGGGCTGGAGAGCAGGGAATATTCTGTTCTGGCCTCCATTTGTAGAGACTTATTGTATTTTTGTGTGCAACACATAACAGTGCCTTCGGGCACTTCCTGGAAACGCGTGAAACAGCTAGACCAGGCTGGCACTGCTTGATTAAAAAAAAAAAAAAAAAAAAAATTCTAGTATCCGCTTCTACAGTGAGAGGTGGGGTGAGTTTTGGGGAGTTTTGAGAGGGCGTAGGGGGGGGGGGGGGGGGGGGAATACCTCAATGATGACATGGCTAAAAACCCCCTCACACTCCCAGGAAAAGTGGGGCCTTCCTGTAGGCTTTGAGAATGTGACAGAGAGCCCTCCATGGAAGAGAGGAGCACACAATGCGTGTGATTGTGCAGTGCCCTCCGTGGACGTGTGCACAATAAACCTAAAAGTATTTATTGCAGTTATTGCCCGTGTGGAATATGCAATGCTAGATTAACATCACTTTGGTGCTCCAAAGCCACACGCACACACACGCACACACACACAGGCATTCCTGAGATTGCAGAATGCGCTGTATATAGTGGGAAGTCCTACCAGGGCTGGAACCCATTATGACATTATTTGTTATATTGTTAGAAGGCCCTTCGCCCGCAAGCTTTTGGGCCACTGGCCAATCGCTGCACAAACCGCACGATTCTGAACCTCCCTGTACTCTCCTAAATACATTTTAAATGCAACACCCACCCTCGCCCGCCCCCCCCCCCCCCCCCTCCCCCCCTCCACATCCACCCCCATGCAGAACACACGCACACACACCACAAAGGCATGCTCAGTAACCCGGTTTTGTTGAATTTTAGAGCATTATTAGGTTAGCTCTCTTTTCCTTCCCAGTCCTGTCACGGTGCATGCAGGCCCCTGGGGGCCTTGGCTGTGCTGCTCCGGTCTCTGCAGTCCTGTCTCTGGTCAGGAAGAGGCATTGCGTTATATTGAGGCTATTATTTCACGTTTTGTTTACTTAGCGGAGGCCCTGTTTCCAGGTTGGCTTGCGCGCTCCGCGCATTACATTCTTACATTTTATTCATTTGGCAGACGCTTTTAATCCAAAGCGACTTACCAGTGCATAGGTTCTTCACAACTCAAAGCATCACATCCATAACTAGGAAAATACATGGGAAGTGCTGTTTTAAACATATAGTCATCATAAGTGCAAATTTTTTTTTTCTTTTCTTTTTTTTTGCATGCATTCATGCATGTTAGATTCTGGCTGCACCGGTGGAGGGCGGGGGTTAGATAAAGCGGGGAATGAGCGGTATGGTGGCGATGCTTTCATCCGTCTGGACTCCGCACTGCACCTACGACCCCCTGGCAGGACCCTGTGTGGCCCTCCGTATTAGCGCACGTGCCGTCGCTGGCCTTTGGACCGCAGATTCAGTGTGCTGTCGCTGAGGTGTTTCTGGGTGCAGGTTTAAATGGCGCTCCTGCTTCCTGCTGGAGGCGTGAAAGTTGGCATTCCTTGAATTTCCACATTCTCGCCGTTTGGCTGCCAGCAATCAGTCGCAGGATGCTTCACGCTCAAGTGCTCAAAGGCTATTTCTCGGTTATTTCAGGAAACCGTGAAAGAGCAGACAGATTCTGCTCTGCCCTGGAAAGGGAAACTGCTCTGTTATTCGAGTAAAAAGGAAGAAGGAAGCCGGTACTAATTCATTCAAGGAACACAGTGTTTCAGAGTATGAACTTGCGCAACCACATCACAAATTTATCGTCTTGCTGGTCGCAGTTGGAGCTTTCACTGTTGAGTGGAATCTAGCGGATGTGCATTACAGTGGGCTCTGCCTCATGTTTGCACCTTTGAAGAAATGCGTTCTTCTCTTTATTTCCCGAACGTTTGATTTTCTTGCAGTCTGTGGTCAATAAAAGCGGAAGTACTGTGCAGGATGTTTGTGGGGGGTAAAACATAAAATCTGTGACTGGTCACATTTCTATCCGTAGTGGAGGTCTGTGGGTGAGGAGTTATTAGTGAACGTCGCGCTGCCAGTATGGGGCCGTGACGGACACATTGAGGCAGCGGCGGTGGCCCCGGAGCCTTGTTGCGTCGTGTCTGGGCTGAAGTTGTGCAGCTGACGTTGGCAGACTTCTGGTGCATATGTTTGTGCTTTCTTTTCTTTTTTTTTTTTCTTTTCTAAAATGGCGTCGCCTGTCGAACTCGGAAGACGCCGCCGTCGCGCCCCTTCCCAGAGGCCTCCCCGCTGCTCTGCGTGGTCTGTGTGGTCTGTGTGGTCCTGACTCGCCCGTTTAGGCCGCCGGCGGCTTCAGACACTCCCCTGCTTCTGTCCGAGCAGCAGCCGTTCGCCCGGGGGGGGTGGGGGGAGGGGGGGGGGCGGTTAGTCACCACCTGGGGGGCCGTGGCACGGGAAAGGCTATTTTTAATGGTCCTGGGTGAGTTCTCTAGGTTAATGGGAAGGTGTGTCCCTTGCCTGGCCTTCAGCTTGGAGAGCTTTTCCAGCAGCACACCACATTACCCTACGTTGCATTACGTTACACTGCATTACACTGCATTACACTACTTTACAATTTATGCGTTTGGCCAGACACTCTTATCCAGAGTGACGAACAACAAAGTGCATGCTCGTAACCAGGGACAAGTGCGCTGAAAGACCCAAGAGGGAAGTAGAGTTTCAAGTGCTAAGAATACAACAAGGATAAGGACTTGACAATGGATTTGTTTCTTATGCAACACAATGCTGAAGAATAATGTACCGTATCATGTGGGAGCAACGATAAACAGCTTCCGTAGCCAAAGAAAAGTAGCAGTACGGCACTGTGTTGCAGGGCGAAGACGTGCCCTCTGTCCAGTGCGATTCGATATGAACGCGCAGAAGCTGGTTCTGCAGCTGGATCAGTGCTTTTCGAGATAAACGCGCAGAAGCTGGTTCTGCAGCTGGATCCGTGCTTTTCGAGATAAACGCGCAGAAGCTGGTTCTGCAGCTGGATCAGCGCTTTTCGAGATAAACGCGCAGAAGCTGGTTCTGCAGCTGGATCAGCGCTTTTCGAGATAAATGCGCAGAAGCTGGTTCTGCAGCTGGATCCGTGCTTTTCGAGATAAACGCGCAGAAGCTGGTTCTGCAGCTGGATCAGCGCTTTTCGAGATAAACGCGCAGAAGCTGGTTCTGCAGCTGGATCAGCGCTTTTCGAGATAAACGCGCAGAAGCTGGTTCTGCAGCTGGATCCGTCTGCAGCCTCTGGGCCAGGGGGTGTGGCGGACGCAGAGGTAAAATGTCTCCTTTGTGCAAATGACCCGGGGCTGTTTTCTCCTGCAAAACCAGGGCTGCAGCCCCCAGGCTGTGCTGTTAAAATAAAAGCACAAAGTAATGATTTTACAGGAAGGGGGGGGGGGGGGGGGCGCATGTCACTGTTCTCCACAAACGGAGAGTGGCTCTGATCCAGGGACCCCCCCCACACTAAAAGGCACCTGCATCCAGGGGGCCCCACTGTCTGGAGTTTAAGAGAGCAGTCGTAGGGTGTGGAGGGGAGATTGTGTTCATGTAACAGGACTGTGGTGTGAGAGGGTTTGAGAGTGTGCACCCAGGGTCTAGGTTATACCTACCGTGGCCTGACGGTCACTGTGAGCTTCTGCATGGCAGTGAATGCACAGAAAGGTTGAAAAAACGTCTGAGAATTAGTCGCTCTGCATTAAAATGAGATGTAAATTTGCTTACTGGCACAGGAAGAAACATGCAGTTTACAACCCGAGTTGTAAAATTTGGCTGAACTATCCTGCTTGTGCAAACTGCTTCAAACCGTGCAGGTCGTCTAGTGTTAGACCATTTCTCATTCATAGTAAATGTGTGAAAATAAGTGCAGTGAAATTTTGTACGCACCATAATAGTCCAAGACTTGCAACCCTTGAGCAACAAAAAGCCTAAGAACTAATCCCTGAAAATACAGTAGGTCTCACTGTCAACTGGTCTGGAAGCTTGCTAATGAAATAACTAAAGATTGTGCTCCAGGCTAGGACCAACCGAAACAATCCTCCACACATAACAGCACACCGCATTGTAAAAACCCACAAAAACCCCAGTTTGAAATGAAATAATCCGCACGGTAAACTCGATCTCGCAGTGCTTTTAAAACACGGCTACATGTCGTGCGCATTGGCTGGCACCTCCGCACCGTGACGACGACGCAGCACAGACGGACCCCGCTTGAGTGCAGGGTGTGTGACCGCAGCCTGGCCATTACCGCCCATTAAGAAGGGCTGTTGTGCAACAAACATGGCTGTCACAGGAGAGCAGACGTCTGTGCCGCTTCCTTGGGAAAGGTCTCCGCAGTGCAGACAGACTCGGGAATTATTGTATTGACAAAAGTCAGGAGCCTGGCGTATTGATCATTCTCGATTAACCTCCTTCCCCCCCCCCCGGCTGCGAGCAGGAATGGACAGTCTGTTCAGAGCGGAGGAGCACGCGGCTCTGTTGGCCGGTGTGCGGACGGTACGTGGAATCGTGCTGTAGCCTGGAGTAAAGTGAGTCAGCGGCCCCAGTAACACGCATGAATAAGTCATGATTTATTCAGTTTGCTCTTATTCCCCTGTCTGTTTTGGAAGGGCCGGTCGCAGTCACGCCGGGGCTGATTTTTGGGAGAGCGCGGGCGAGCGCTCGCTCCGCTCCCAACGTGTGTAGTCTCTGCCACCGCTTCTTATCGCACCCGACTTCACGGGTCGGGCCCCCGTTGGCACGAGCTGGAAGAAGCCCCCGCACTGCTCCGGGTACGAGCTGAGGGGGGGTCGCTCACACTCTGATGCTCTGACTCTCTGCCTCTCTGACTCTCTGCCGCTCTGCGGCTCTGAATCTCTGCCGCTCTGACTCTCTGCCGCTCTGACTCTCTGCCGCTCTGACTCTCTGCCGCTCTGACTCTCTGCTGCTCTGACTCTCTGCTGCTCTGACTCTCTGCTGCTCTGACTCTCTGCCGCTCTGCCGCTCTGACTCTCTGCCGCTCTGACTCTCTGCCGCTCTGCCGCTCTGACTCTCTGCTGCTCTGCTGCTCTGACTCTCTGCTGCTCTGACTCTCTGCCGCTCTGACTCTCTGCCGCTCTGACTCTCTGACGCTCTGACGCTCTGACACTCTGACTCTGACTCTCTGACACTCTGACGCTCTGACACTCTGACTCTGACTCTCTGACACTCTGACTCTGACTCTCTGACACTCTGACTCTCTGCCATCCCGGGCGACGCTCGAGCCAATTATGCGTGGCAGTGCGGGGCTGCAGTGTGGGGCTGCCATGCGGGGCTGCTGTGTGGGGCTGCAGTGTGGGGCTGCTGTGTGGGGCTGCAGTGTGGGGCTGCTGTGTGGGGCTGCAGTGTGGGGCTGCTGTGTGGGGCTGCAGTGTGGGGCTGCTGTGTGGGGCTGCAGTGTGGGGCTGCTGTGTGGGGCTGCTGTGTGGGGCTGCTGTGTGGGGCTGCAGTGTGGGGCTGCAGTGTGGGGCTGCAGTGTGGGGCTGCTGTGTGGGGCTGCTGTGTGGGGCTGCTGTGTGGGGCTGCAGTGTGGGGCTGCTGTGTGGGGCTGCAGTGTGGGGCTGCAGTGTGGGGCTGCTGTGTGGGGCTGCAGTGTGGGGCTGCAGTGTGGGGCTGCTGTGTGGGGCTGCTGTGCGGGGCTGCTGTGTGGGGCTGCAGTGTGGGGCTGGCAGGGTTTGGGTTCAGTGACAGACTGCGCCCCGTCCGTGTGCTATCACAGTGCCTTAACGGGGCAGGCCACCCAGCAGCACTGTGTCATCACTGCTGTTGCCTCCATTATAATTACTGTTTGGCAGTGCCATTGCTGCGCAGTTGTTTTTGCCGTTTGGCGTTTGGTACGTGGTGTTTTCCTGCAGCGGCTTGGCAGGGCCGGATCCTGTGTTCCTCATGGCAATCAAGTGGATTATTATCAGATCTTGCCGCCTGAGGGGAAACTGAAAGAGGCTGAGAATCAGAGAGAGAGACTGAGAGAGAGAGAGAGAGAGAGAGAGGATGAGTGGGAAGAGCAAGGGCAGAGAAAACGGAAAGAGATCGAGAGCGAGATTGCGAGACAGAGAGAGAAACTGAAACTGTGAGATTGGTGAGGGAGAGAGCTTATTATTATTATTATTATTACTTATTATTTCCACGTATTTAATCTGAATCAATAACTCATAATTGTAGTGAGTAGTATTAATTATTGTTCACGTTTTACTTTGTGCGTACTACTGTAAACGTACGTACGTATTTCCTGCACGTTGAATTGAAAGGTGAAATTGAGAGCAGCATGTGATAGAGGTTCTGGGCTCTGCTCTGTCAGGGAAGGAACCGGAAGGAGAGATAGAGGCTGGCCCTGGGTGGAGCCCCCCCCCCGGTCTGTCGGGGACGTGGACACTGTGTTCCTCCGGCAGGGCGGGGCGCGGTCTGTCCCGTTTTCGTCATGGTCCTCTCCCTCTGACGGCAGGCTGGCAGGGCGTGGCCGTCGTCGGCTGGAGGGTGGGGCGCTCCGGGGGAAAGGTGTAATTAGGGCTGTGGAGCGTGCCGAGCCGGGCGGGCAGGGTGGGGGCGGGCGTACCCCACGGCACCTCGCTGGGGCCGGGCGGGGAGGAGCAAGGCAGGCTGTCTCACACCGTGGCATCAGCAGAAACAGCCTAAATAACTGAATGGGTGGTTTTGCTGCCCTGAGCCAAGGTTGCTTACCACACGCTGGGCCTCGGGGCTCTGAGCAGCGTGTGTGTGGTTTCTGTGACTGTCCCTCCTGCTGCGGCGAGCTGCCTTCTCCAGCGATGGGAGAAGTGTGCTACCACGCAGGTCAATGCTGCCGCCACTTCAGCCAAACAGTGCTAATCAGGTGGAGACATAATTAGTTAGATCATTGCTCCTGAAATATAAATGCTGAAGTTTGTAAAAAAAAAAAAAAAAAAATTGTGCATTGTTTTTTTTTTTTTTTTTGGTAGTTTTTAATCTCTTAAATAATCTGTTTTCATTTGACAGTGAGGCGATAATTCTTTAACAGCGTTGCTCTTTTTTGATAGTGTTTGCGGGGGCTGGCTTCAATCTTTTATCTCCTGCCAGTTTCCTCGAATCAGCCTCGTCCAAGGTAACAAAGGTATCTAACGTACAAAAATTGACCTAATTTACAAACGAGATGTTTAAGGTAGCTCCCCTTTTTCTCGGCGTTGCGTATGAAAGGTGCTAATGGGGAGGAAATGGCTGCTGCGGCCCGCGTCAGCGCTTGTTTTCGGTGTGGCCTTTGTGAGCGCGGCACTCACGTGACAGCTGCGAGCAGGTTTTTCGGCACGGAGGCTGTGTCCGCGTGCCGCCTGTGCACAATAGCTACGGCTCCTGCTGGGGGCCCGTGGGGGGGGGGGGGACAGGGGCCACACAGGGGCCACACAGGGGCCACAGTCCGTAGCCTTTCGTTTTACGCGCTTTAACTTTTTTTCATTTTTACCAAAACCTTATTTTACCAGGAAGCTGCCCCTTAAGAGAACTAAGGCAGAATTTAGGGAGAAAGAGCAGCTAGGATTGTAATGCCTGATGTCACTTATCGGCAGAAAAATGTGCAGCTGGCTATAAAAAAGAAAAAAGATGTCTTGCCGCAGACTATAAAGCTGGAACGTGCATTTTGCAGCAGACTTTGAATTTTGCACTCAAAAGTTGTTTTATGGTATAAAATGATCAAGCTGTAATTAGGATAGGACATTTTTTCCGAGACCACGGAACAATGTTGGTCAAAGGCCTTTTAATCTAAAAATGGATCTGGGTGTTTGAGCTTTTGAAAGGGATACGAGATCCCGATGATGGCTTTGTAGATGAAGACATACCAGTTTATTGCCCTTCCTGCGGGTCGGGAGTTCCAGTTAGGCTTCTGGTCTTGTAGGCAGTTGTGGTTTGAGCACTTGAGAGGTCGGTAGCAAATTGCAGGACCGAGTGAAGTGAGTCCAGTTCGTGAAGTGAGGAAGCGGAGGCAAGCGTGTAGGTGTTGAATCACTGGCTTTAATAGTTTCTTTTATTTATTTTTGACATCGTAACTGTTGACTTAATGGTCTGAAGTTTGGCCCTCTCTTCCCCGTCAGCGTGTCTCTCGTGTACGGGAAGCCAAGCCGACGCCCTCCTCTGTCAGGTGGCAGCTCTGTCAGAAACAGAGGGGGGGGAGGTGGAATTTGCTTGCCTCTGGGTCTGACTCCAGCATTCCTGCCGCGCTCCCATGCTCCTCAACCGTCTCCCGGCAACCAAACAAACAGCAGAGCTCCGGATGATGTCACGCCTTCCCTGGTCATTCCTCTCTGATGCAGTCACCCCCCCCCCGGTGGTGTGCGCTGCGTGCACTCTGCACAGAATGGCTTGCGGACGGACTGCACACGTGCTGGCGTGCACACACACACGCTCACACACACACACACTCTCACAGACGCACACGCGCACACACACACACACACACACACACACACACGCACACACACACACACACACGCACGCACGCACGCACGCACGCACACACATGCTCACACACACACACTCTCACAGACACACACACACACACGCTCACACACACACACTCTCACAGACACACACGCACACGCACACACACACACACTCACAGACACACACACACACACACACACACTCACAGACACACACACTCACAGACACACACGCTCAGACACACACGCGCACACACACACACAGACACGCACACTCACAGACACACACACTCACAGACACACACACTTACAGACACACACACACACACGCACACACACAGACAGACACACACGCACACAGACACACACACTCACAGACACACACACTCACAGACACACACACACATACACTCACACACACACACACACACACAGACACACACACTCACAGACACACACGCGCACACACACACAGCGTTGCATAAGGAATACTCTGTTCCAGCAACTTTTTTTTTTGTTCTTAGCATTTTACCCATGTGGCTCATCTGAATGTGTGTGAGTGTGTGTCTGTGAGTGGGGGGGGGGGGGAGGAGAGTGTGTGGCAGTTAGCATTTCTCCTGAAGTCTTGGAAAGCTCAGGCGTATACACGATTAATTTCCCGTTGAGGAAGGAAAAGGCAACAAATGCGGCCGTTTCCCAGAAAGGGCTCTTGGGGAGGAGGGGGGAAACGGAACTGAATGTTCAGTCGCCGCCCTGTTCACCGCACACGGCCCCAGCGACACGGTCTGCCGCAGAGGAGCAGGGTTAGACAGTAGTGCGCTTCTGTTTCTCGACCCTGCTATGTGCGGCTCGGTCGCCTCGGCTGGTCCTCCCTGCTTACCCCACTCTGCCTCCGGTGTGTGGGACAGTATTGCACCAGCGGAGATCACCCCACTCCTCATTGGCCTCCGCTGGCTTCCTATTGCCGCACGCATCCGACTCAAGGCCCTAGTGTTGGCATTTCAGGCTGCTAAGGGGACTGCCCCACCTTACATACAATCCTTAATCACTTCCTACTCCCCACGCTTGTTTTCCGTTCTGGTTCCTCAGTGGTGGAATGACTTGCCTCTGTCAGGACAGCAGAATCCCTCCCCCTATTTCAACGCAGACTAAAAACATACCTTTTCAAACTGTACCTTAGTCCTCCCTCCTGATATCCCCAGCCCCCCTTCCGATATCCCTATCCCTCTTGTGTAACCCCAAAAGAAGAAAAGAAAATTGCACTTATGATGACTATATGTTTAGAACAACACTTCATGTGTATTTTACTAGTTATGGATGTGATGCTTTAACTTGTGGAAGAACCTATGCACTTGTAAGTCGCTTTGGATTAAAAGCGTCTGCCAAATGACTAAAATGTAGATCTGAAACCAGACCCCACTGCTGCACATGCTAACGGGCGGCCTGTAGCGTAGTGTTTAAGGTAAATGACTGGGACACGCAAGGTCGGTGGTTCTAATCCCGGTGTAGCCGCAATAAGATCCGCACAGCCGTTGGGCCCTTGAGCAAGGCCCTTAACCCTGCATTGCTCCAGGGGAGGATTGTCCCCTGCTTAGTCTAATCAACTGGATAAGAGCGTCTGCCAAATGCCAACAATGTAATGTAATGTAACTGTATACCAGTGGTCCCTGTTCCTGGTCCCGGGGAGCCGCAGGGGGGGTGTGCTGGCCTTTGTTTTTACTCAGCACGTAGTTGATCAGTTAAACCGGTTGATTACACAGTTCACTCGCCTGGCCTGGTTTCCTGGGTCTGCACGGGTTGCTGATATTAAGGCTAAAACAGAAAGCGGCACTCTCTGTGGCTCTGCGACACCAGGAGCCAGGACCACTGCTGTAGCCATAGCTGCATACGGTAACGCCCAGCTGCCCTGGTCTGGGACTCCCACCGTGTCGCCTATGAGACCAGGAGGTGGTGTGATTAGGAATGGATCATTGTACATTGGCATGTTGCCTGTATAGGCGTGAGGCTAGTTCTCACAGAGCGAGGATAAAGTCTGGTCTATGCTGGGTGTGCAGTTTTGACCATCCAGGAGCAAACCACGCGAAAGGTCTCCACTTTTGGGGGGGGTTTTAACCCCTTCGTACTGTATGTGTTTACAGTTGCTGTATGGTAACTCTCTCTCTCTCTCTCTCTCTCTCTCTTTCTCTCTCATATATCCTGCTCTCCAGTTCAGTGCTTTCTTGAGTGAAAGGCTTTGTGGGCTGATCCAGGGATTAGCCCACCTCTGTGAAAGTGATCCCGGAGCGCCCCCCCCCCCCCCCCCCCCCCACTACCTCCTGTCCGCCTCCCCCAGACCGCCCCAGCACCCCCCTTCCACATGATCCCCACCCCCACCCACACACGCGCAATTAGTGTGGGGCAGCGTGTCCCAGATACAGCTGACTGACAGAGCGGCGTGCTGCAAGGGTCCCCTTGGGGTCCGTGAGAAGGGGGCCCCCTCTTTATCCCGGCCTGTGCTCTTTGTGAGAGGTTCAGATGCCCCCCGGCCCCCCGCCCCTTATAATCCTATTAAAAAGCCTTTAGATGTGCTTAAGGAACAAAGCCCTGCTGCTGTAATTGGAGTGCACTGTTCTGCTTTTCATTCTTCTGCCTGTTTGTTTTTCTCTTCCTTCTGAAAGGAAGCGTTTCAAGAACATTATCTATTGTGTTTCTTTTTTTGTTGTTGTTGTTTCTCTCCCCCCCCCCCTCCATTTCGATGGGAGGCAAAACTATTTCCTCTGACCTAAATCTGAAGGAATGCCAATGAAAACTGAAGGCATTTGTGGTGGAAGGGTGTGAAAGTATTTGTTGTAACCCTCCTATTATGTTAAGAGTTTATAACCGCTTTTATGTTTGGGGTCAAATTGACCTTAACAGTTCAAATAAACGCAAAACTATTGCAATGATTGACACTTTGTGTGTCGCCTTCTTTTTGTCTCCCAAATGACTAGCCTTTTATCCATAAATGTGAAAAATCTATGAGAAACATCTAATTTTAGAGCCTGAGGTACAGGAAGTTAAAGTTTGGCACCTGTTTGGGAAAATGCCACCAGAATCATCCACAAAGAAATCTGAGATAAAGATAAAGGGTCAAAATAAGCCCATACAACCCATGCAAAGTTGGTGCAGCACTTCTGGGGGTGGGGGGTGGTGGTGTTGTTGTCCGTACTGGTGCTGCTTATGTAATGCGGGAGGCATGGTGACACACAGCCAGGGGTGAGTGACTTCTGATCCCTCAGCAGGTGACCACCAGGGAGAGGCATTCAGTGCAGTAATGTGTGAGTGTGAGTGTGAGTGTGAGTGTGAGTGTGAGTGTGAGTGTGAGAGAGAGAGAGAGAGAGAGTGAGTGAGTGAGTGTGTGTGAGTGTGAGACCGCACGCACTTGTGTGCCACCATACCCGGGGCTTCAGTGTACCTTACGTGGAGGTGTGTGTTTCTCCAACCGTGAGTGAGTGAGTGAGTGAGTGAGTGAGTGAGTGAGTGAGTGAGTGAGTGAGTGAGTGAGTGAGTGAGTGAGTGAGTGAGTGAGTGAGTGAGTGAGTGAGTGAGTGAGTGAGTGAGTGAGTGAGTGAGTGAGTGAGTGAGTGAGTGAGTGAGTGAGTGAGTGAGTGAGTGAGTGAGTGAGTGAGTGAGTGAGTGAGTGAGTGAGTGAGTGAGTGAGTGAGTGAGTGAGTGAGTGAGTGAGTGAGTGAGAGAGAGAGACCGCACGCACTTGTGTGCCACCATACCCGGGGCTTCAGTGTACCTTACGTGGAGGTGTGTGTGTGTGTGTGTTGCGCGTGTTTTGCATGTTTTGCCATCATCTGGGGCTTCAATGTACCGTGAATGTGTGTTGCTCTGACTCATCTGTTTGTGTGTGTGTGTCAACAGGCGGGACCGTTCAGCGGAACATGCGCTGGCCCGGAGTTCAGAGGTGGAAGAAATTTGGGAGGACTCCAGCGAGGGAGAGGATGCCCCGTACAGCGAGTCTCCGCCCTGCACCCGCCGGCAGATGAAGCGCATGTCCGGCAAACACCAACGCAACACCTCCGGCAGGGCGCCCGGGCGCTCGCCCAGCAAAGGTACGGGTCACCTGTGTGTACCTGAGATCTCAGGGTTCAGGCACCAAGGGTAGGGGTCACCTGCCCATATCTCAGGGTTCAGAAAGCAATGGTAAGGGTCACCTGTGTGTACCTGAGATCTCAGGGTTCAGAAACCAAGGGTAGGGGTCACCTGTGTGTACCTGAGATCTCAGGGTTCAGAAACCAATGGTAGGGGTCACCTGTGTGTACCTGAGATCTCAGGGTTCAGAAACCAAGGGTAGGGGTCACCTGTGTGTACCTGAGATCTCAGGGTTCAGAAACTAATGGTAAGGGTCACCTGTGTGTACCTGAGATCAGGGTTCAGAAACCAGTGGTAAGGGTCACCTGTGTGTACCTGAGATCTCAGGGTTCAGAAACCAAGGGTAAGGGTCACCTGCCCCATTAAGGTTGCTTAGCTGAGGCTGTTATCCAAAGGGACTTACAGTTGATTAGACTAAGCAGGGGATAGTCCCCCCTGGAGCAATGTGGGGTTAAGGGCCTTGCCCAGCATTTGCACAGATCCTATGATGGCTACACTGGGGATTGAACCACGAACTTCCAGCTCCCAGTCAAGCGCCTTGGCCACCAGGCTGTATGCTGCCACCTGCCCCAAATGCAGGGGATCAGAAACCAAAACCACAGCTTCCCAAAAGATGCAAAATGGAAACCAGAATAGGGGAAATTAGTTTTTCTATAAAAGGAGAGAAAATTTTGTTTTGTTTATTAGAGAAGAACATTCTTGCTCTCAAGCTTTAAGGTCTGCTCAGCCTGAAGTCCACCTTCTCGTGGTACACTAGAAGTTCTCGCAGATTATGTCTGGCGCAGTTTAACCGAGTTTATACCTGTGACAGGCGCTGAAAACATCGAGAGAGGCACTTGAGAGATACTATTTGTTGGACCCCTGTAGACCCCTGATCCTTGGTATTTTGTGCGCCTTTCAGCAGAAAAGGTGGCTCCCCTCAGCCAGGCCGCCAGCAGGGAGCGGGAGAACGCCAAGCCGACGGAGGCCGCCCCGGAGGAGCCCAACTACCGGCAGGGCAAGAAGCAGCGGGCCGCCCTCCGCAACACCGAGCGCGACCACAAGAAGACGTTCGAGGGCTCCTTCATGCTGGACCCGCTCTCCAAGCCCGCCTTCGGATCGCTGGGCATGGAGCCGCGGAAGCCCTACCTCAGCCTGGGCTGCGGCAGCGCCAAGCTGCCCGTCACCATGCCCCACCCGCTGGCCCGCACCCACCGGCAGACGTCGCGCACGGACTGCCCCGCCGACCGGCTCAAGTTCTTCGAGACGCTGCGGCTGCTGCTCAAGCTCACGTCCATGTCGTCGAAGAAGAAGGAGCGGGAGCGGGAGCAGCGCGGCCTGGAGAACACGGGCTTCCTGGGCCAGAACAACGAGGTGATCTGGCTGGAGCTGCAGGCCTGGCACGCCCGGCGCAGCGTCTCCGACCAGGACCTCTACCTCTTCACCGCCCGCAAGGCCATCCCGGACATCATCAGCGAGGTGCTCCACTTCCGCGTGGACTACCGCAGCATGAGCGGGCCGCCGGTCGAGGCGCCGGCGACGGACGCGCGGGGGGGGTTCACCGGGCACCTTTTGGGGATGGCCGCGGGGCGTCTCGGGGGGTGCGAGGGGGCGACCGCCGGGGCGGACGGCGCCTTCAGCGGCTGCGAGTCGGAGACGGGCGGGGAGAGGTTGGGAGAGGGGGAGGGAGAGGGGGCGGAGGACCCCTCGACGCCCCTGGGCGGGGCTCCGGACTGCCGGGAGCACCTGCAGAGGCAGCGGCTGGCCTTCGAGCAGGTGAAGCGGGTGATGGAGCTGCTGGAGTCGGTGGAGGCGCTGTACCCGTCGCTGCAGACGCTGCAGAAGGACTACGAGAAGTACGCCGCCCCGGACTTCCAGGCCCGGGTGCAGGCGCTGTGCCTGTGGCTCAACATCACCCAGGACCTCAACCAGAAGCTCCGCATCATGGGCACCGTGCTGGGCCTGCGGGACCTGTCCCGCCTGGGCTGGCCCGTCTTCGACATCCCCTCGCCCCGCTGCTCCCGGGGCAACGAGGACGACGACGAGGACGAGGACGACGAGAACGACTCCACCGCCACCTTCACGGCGGACAGCGACCCCGAGGAGGGGCAGGGCGAGGGCGAGGGCGAGGGGGACGGAGAGTCGTCCCCCTGCCTGACGCCCAAACTGGCCCGGCTCCTGTCGGAGGACGAGCTCCTGATGGCGGCCGGCGGGGGGGCCCAGGAGGCCACGGCGCCCCTCGAGGGTGGGAGCCGGTACTGTCCCACCTCCATCTACAGGCCGTTTGTGGACAAGGCCCTGAAACAGATGGGCCTGCGGAAACTCATCCTGCGGCTCCACAAGCTGATGGACCGGTCCCTGCAGAGGTCCCGCGCTGCTCTGCTCTTCCACACACCCCCACAGGAGGTAAGAGTGTGTGTGTGTGTCTGTGAGAGAGAGAGAGTGTGTGTGAGTGAGTGTGAGTGTGTGAGAGTGTATGAGAGTGAGAGTGTGAGAGAGAGTGTGAGAGAGAGTGTGAGTGTGAGTGTGAGTGTGAGTGTGAGTGTGAGTGTGAGTGTGAGAGTGAGTGTGAGAACGAGAACTATACATTTAGTATTTAGGGATCTGGTCCTGTGCATAACACAACGTCTCGCGGTAAGTGTGTGAGAGAGTGAGAGAGTGAGAGCTATACATTTAGTATTTAGGGATCTGGTCCTGTGCATAACACAACGTCCCGCCCCTCAGTTTTCAGAGTTCCCCGACCCCCTGGTGTATAGCGACTACCTGCCGGAGCTCGCCCGGCACCTGTCGTGCTGCGGCCTGGGGTTCGAGGGCGCGGGGACGGAGCGGGTCTCCTGGGTGGAGCTGCTGGCCATGGAGCTGCCTTCCTTCCAGCCCGCGTTCCTGGTTCTGTGCCGGGTTCTGCTCAACGTCATCCACGAGTGCCTGAAGCTGCGTCTGGAGCAGAGGCCCGCCGGGGAGCCCTCGCTGCTCAGCATCAAACAGGTCTGGGACTCACTGAATCACTCACTGAATCACTGACTGAATCACTCCCTCACTGAATCGCTCACCGAGTCACTCGCTCACTGAATCCCTTAGCCACTCATTGAATCACTCCCTCACCGCGTCACTCACTCACTGAATCCCTTAGCCACTCATCGAATCACTCCCTCACCGCGTCACTCACTCACTGAATCCCTTAGCCACTCATCGAATCACTCCCTCACCGCGTCACTCACTCACTGAATCCCTTAGCCGCTCACCAAGTCACTCACTCACTGAATCACTTTTCCGGTCATAAAATCATTTATCCGGTCACTGAATCACTTATCTGGTCAACTAACCACGAACCACCGCTCACCCTATCTCTTAACTGGTTTCCATCATCACCCTGCATGTCCGATTCGCACGGACACATTAAGACTTTTGTAGTGTTTGTGTCACGGTCAGTGCATGACGGTATGGGTATCCTAACTGTGCGTGTGTGTGTGTGTGTGTGTGTGTGTGCGTGCGCGTGTACGTGTGTGTGTTCCAGCTGGTGCGTGAGTGTAAGGAGGTGCTGAAGGGGGGGCTCCTGATGAAGCAGTACTACCAGTACATGCTGCGGGGGGTCATCGATGACCCCGGCGGCTTGCAGACCAACGCCAACATCGACGACTTCGAGGAGGACCTTCACAAGATGCTGATGGTACGAGCCAGTGCGGGATCCACAGCGACACAGCCCAGCACATCGCCGGGAACGGGCGATACGCTCGCCCAGTGGATACTCAATCTAACCCGCAAAGGGCCGGTGTGGGTGCAGGCTTTTGCTCACCTGATTCGCCCCAAATCAAGGTCCTTAGCACAGGGCGCGGCCTGTAGCGTAGTGGTTAAGGTGTCTGACTGGTGGTTCAATCCCCGGTGTAGCCACAGTAACATCCGCACAGCCGTTGGGCCCTTGATCAAGGCCCTTAACCCCGCATTGCTCCCGGGGAGGACTGTCTCCTGCTTAGTCTAATCAACTGTAGTCTAATCGCTCTGGATAAGAGCGTCTGCCAGCGTCTGCAATGAAATATTAGCAAAGACATGAATGGCTGATTAGCGGAATTGGGTTTTTAACCGTTTCGTTGGAACAGAAGCCTGCTCCTACACCGGCCCTTTCTGGGGCAGATTGAGTACCCCTGCACTAGCCCATTTGGGAGGGGGGGGGGGGGGGGTCAGGGTGGGGTGGTATGAACTGCACCAATGGGGAGGAGTTGTGAGAAAAGGGGAGGGGCTTGATTATGTAATTGGGAGGCCCGGTTTGGCAGGAAACTGATCATTGTGTGACACGAATACCTGCAGTCCGTTCTGTTCGGGGCTGAAGTGTCCGTGACCTGTGATGTAACGTGGCCGTTCACTTATCTGAGGGGACCGGCGTAGTGTGGGGCCTCCCATCAAAGAAGAAAGCGTTTAAAAGCTGAATCACTCTGCATGGGTCAGGTTGGTGTAGCTGCTGTGCCTGTTGGGGTAAGAGAAAGGGCAGGTTTTATTTTTATTTTTTTTGGGGGGGGGGGGGGGTGGATCTCAGGTTGTCTGTTCTTTTGAGTTATACACTCCCTGAAGACGACTTGAAAAGGCAAGCGTTCTCGCTCTGAATTCCAACGAGGCGCCGAAGGTCAAAGTCTGTTGCAAGCGCCCTGCTGACAGTTTTATACTGATCATAAGCGAGATTTCCCATACGGTTAGTCACCGACTGTAGCAATTAGTGATTCTCAGGAAATGGTGTCTGTGAAACGTTTTTTTTTTTCCCCCAGTGATTCGTGGGGTGGGGTTTTTACAGGAAAGTAAATGTTGTTTTCTGTGTGAAGGCCAGAGGAGGAGGGGTGGGGCGGGAGGTCAGTATTGTCTGCTCAGGGACTGCAGACACAATCGCAGAACGAGGTGATGATGATGACTCAAACAAAGAAAATTTTTTATGAGGATTAAGAGGATACTGCATTAGGTCTGTCTGTCTACATCTGTTCCACAGTCCATTTTGTGCGGTTGAACTTTGAGCGTGTACTTTACGTCCCTGTACCCATGGAGTGGACTTCCCTCCACTGGCCCCCCAGTATCGCTCAATGAGGTTTTTCAACCCTCAACGGCCCCCTGAGAGCAAACAGCCTTGTTTCGCTTGATGTCACTACTGAAGTGAAGTCCGTTCTACCCTCTAAACTGAGAGTTGCTCCATTTCAGTTAAGGCTGCCTTTCCCCCAAACCCCCTGGCCTGAGTTGAAAAATATAATTACTTCTTCTATCATTTTTCTTCCTTTTTTTTTTTTTTTTTTTTAAACCACAACACCACATCTGCTGGGGTCCGGAGCTGCCTTCCTGATATACGAGGCTGCTCTCTCTCTCTCTCTCTCTCGGTTTATTTTTTTTTACCCCTGATTGATTAGCAAACATGTAGCTGCACGATTTCAATGTTAGATTACCCCTTTGACACGGGGGTGCTGTTGAGGCCAAAAATATAGGTAACCCACCCTGTAGCGAAGCAATTGTACACAATTATCGCCCACCCGTTTGACAGCCTCCCCCCCCCCCCCCCCCCCCCCCCGCCCTCCCCAGGTGTATTTCGACTACATGCGCAGTTGGATCCAGATGCTGCAGCAGCTGCCTCAGGCCTCCCACAGCCTGAAGAACCTGCTGGAGGAGGAGTGGAACTTCACCAAGGTCATCACCCCCTACATTAGGGGAGGCGAGGCCCAGTCTGGATGCCTGTTCTGGTGAGTCCCTCCCCCGCACTCTGTCCTCCCCTTCACTGCCTCATACCCTTAATAGTAATAATAATTATTTTGTTATTCAGCTGACGCTTTTATCCAAAGCCACTTACAGTTGATTAGACTAACAAACAATCGCTGGAGCAATGTGGGGTTAATTGCCTTGCTCAAGAGCCCAACAGCTGTGCTGATCTTATCGTGGCTGCACCGGGGCTTGAACCACCGACCTTCCGGGTCCCAGTCCTGCCACTAGGCGCCTTCTTTCTCTCTCTCTCTCTCTCTCTCTCTCTCTCTCTCTCTCTCTCTCCTCCTATCTTCCTCTCTCTCTTTGATTTGATTGTTGTTTTCTCAATCCTTTTTTTTTTTTCCTACTTCCACATTATACACTTATACCCCTATTTGCCCCTATTTCTGTTTTCCTTTTAGCCATATGTATGATCCCTGCGCTACTCTGCTAGACGTTTGGTCTAGCTGTTAGCAGGCTAGCTGTTAGCAGGCTAGGTGTTAAAGGCTAGCGCTCCGGGTGGAAGCGTGCCTGTTGACAGCGCACTAGAGTGGCTAGGCTAACACTGCCGTCCATTAGAAGTGCTCCGTCTCCGCGGTATTAAGAGTCCTTATCGTCAGACGGATTAGAGCGACGAGTGAAAAAACCACGTGGATGTTTGGCCTCCACTGCTTGCCTAACCCTTCACCCCCCCCCCCCCCACACACACACACACACCCCCCCGTCTCGCAGTGACATAGCCGGAATGCTGCTCAAGTCCACCGGAGAGTTCCTGGACGCAGGCCTTCAGAGGAGCGGTGATGAATTCTGGGAAAGCGCGGATGACAGCACTGCCTCCGACGAGATCAGGTGGGTCTGGAGTCTCGAGGAACTTAGTGCTTTGGCCTTGAGCGTATCTACCACTAATTTGTCAACGGCAAGCATTTATTTTGTAAATGTTCCTGTTAAGCGTTGCCATTCTGGTAGCGTCATTGTTTTTATTGAGTGAAGCAGAGCACTAATTGCTCGATGCAAAAACAAAGACCAGTTTATACTCCAGGGGCAGAGCGTCGCTGCGACCGTGGCTGGTCACAGTGACATTTGGTTCATACTCTGGGCGCCTGGAGCTTTCTGTGCGTTCGGTCAAGTGACACTCTGTCGCTAGCCTATGAACTGGCCTTGGCGTATTTATTTCCCCGGCTGAAGACGGTTGAAATGGGGCAGATGTGCAGATGGGCAGTGGGCATCACCTGGGAAATATTCAATAATAGCATTGAAGTCGCGCCTCTGTGATGCTACAGCAGCATGATTTAGTACACACACACACACATGCACGCGCACACACACAGTACACACATTACACACCTTTGATCCAAAGACTTGTGTGGCCGGTGTCTATGCAAGATTTGGCTGCCACCAGTTTTTCTGGCTCAATCCGCTAATTAACCACATGCACCATGACCAATTAACTCACAATTTAGACAACAATAAAATGCTACAAGAGCATTTATCAGCTGCTGTTTATATCACGGAATGTGGCTAAAAATGGCAGATCATGTAAATGATTGGGGCTAATTAAATAATTGAGAGCAGAAGTTAGTGTGAAATCCAGAAACGGATACGGCCCTCGTTCCCTGGTCTCGATGTTTGGTCCCTGGTCTCGATGTTTGGCCCCTGGTCTCGATGTTTGGTCCCTGGTCTCGATGTTTGGCCCCTGGTCTCGATGTTTGGCCCCTGGTCTCGATGTTTGGCCCCTGGTCTCGATGTTTGGCCCCTGCTCTCGATGTTTGCTCCCTGGTCTCGATGTTTGGCCCCTGGTCTCGATGTTTGGCCCCTGGTCTCGATGTTTGGCCCCTGGTCTCGATGTTTGGTCCCTGCTCTCGATGTTTGGCCCCTGGTCTCAATGTTTGGCCCCTGGTCTCGATGTTTGGCCCCTGCTCTCTGTGTTTGGCCCCTGCTCTCGATGTTTGGCCCCTGCTCTCGATGTTTGGCCCCTGGTCTCGATGTTTGGCCCCTGGCCACTGCTCTCGATGTTTGGCCCCTGGTCTCGATGTTTGGCCCCTGGTCTCGATGTTTGGCCCCTGGTCTCGATGTTTGGCCCCTGCTCTCGATGTTTGGCCCCTGCGGGCGCTGTAACGGCGGGTTCTCTCTGCAGGCGCTCGGTCATCGAGACGAGCCGCTCTCTGAAGGAGCTGTGCCACGAGGCGCGGGAGCGGGCGTCCAAAGCGCTGGGGTTCGCCAAGATGCTCCGCAAGGTGAGACTGACTTCCTCCTCCTCCTCCTCCTCCTCCGTCTACCCCGGCTCCGCAGGGTTCCAGGGGCTGAGTTTGTCGTTCGACTCATCGCCTGTTCTCTCCTCCCCAGGACCTCGAGATCGCGGCCGACTTCAGCATCACCGCCGGGATCCCCGGCCTCCTAAAGGCGCTGAAAGCCAAAAACTGCGTCAAGGTAGGAAGATACAAACCCCTCCGTCTCTGGCTTTCACCTCTCCTCCCCCCTGTCGCATCGGTCCAACAGCCTCCTTCCTTCAAACGCTGTCGTCTGTCTCTCTCTCGTGTGCCTAGCCCAGCCACTTTGGACATTTTTTTGGGGGGGGGGGGGGGATAAGCCTTGCACTGTAGACCCAAGCCTGTATGTATACAGTGGCTTCAGAAAGTATTCAGACCCCTTCAGTTTTTGCACACTTTATGGTGCTGTCGACTTAATTTTAAATGGATAAAGTTGCCCCTTTTTTGCCCATTAATCTACACTCAATATCCCCATAATGACAATGTGAAAACATGCTTTCAGATTTAGTTTTTTTGCACATATATTTATTAAAAGTCACATTCTGTTACACAACTGTTAGGCTGCAGTAGTCCAGCCAGCTTTGAGTCCACCTCTCGGCTAGCCCCGGGTCCAGGCTGCAGGAACCCCTAACCTGCCTCCCCCCTCCCCCCCTCTCCAGGTGCAGATCCCGGGTCTGGAGGAGCTCCAGGTGTTCGTGCCGAGCGCCCTGGTGTCGCAGCGGCCCGTCATCCTCCAGCTCCTCAACGCCGCGGCCGGGAAGGACTGCTCCAAGGAGCACGACGAGATGGCGGACGACGAGGCCTACCTCCTCATGAGCAAGCAGGGAGCCGGGGACCCGCCCGCGGAGGCCGACTGGGCTCGGTGGGACGGGCCGCAGCTGCGGCTGGTGCCTCAGACGGAGACCGTGGACACGCTCAGGGCCATGAAGGTGGCTTGTTTTCCCCCTTGTTATCGCTCTCGCCGCTAAGAATAGCCGTGTTTTATAGCGCAGTGACAGCGCAGATCCTATGAATAGTAGCGATGCGGTCGGAGTAACTGACGTCGTCCGAAACGGGGGCCCCCTGTTGACGTTCGGCCGCCGTCCTAAATTCGTGTTCTCACTTCTCCTTTACCCTCCCACTGCCTGACCTTCCCCCCACTCTCTCCCTCCCTCCCTCTCAATTTCTGTCCCTCCCTTTGTTTCTCTGCCTGCTCTCTATAATGACCTTCACATTTCCCCCATTTCCCCTTTTCTCTCACTCCTTTCCTCTTTTCTCTCACCCCTTCCTCTCCTCTCCTCTCCCCCTCCATCCCTCGCCCCCCCGGCTCTCAGGTGGAGAACCTGCTGCTGGTGGTGATGCAGTCGGCCCACCTGCTGACCCAGCGCAAGGCCTTCCAGCAGAGCATGGAGGACATCCTGGCGCTCCGCCGGGAACAGACCTCCAGCCAGCCCCTCATCGCCGGAGCGCTGGAGCAGCTAAAGGTAGCGCCTCCACTCTGCACCCCGTCCTGTGCCTCAGTACCCCGTCCTGTGCCTCTACCTGGTCCTGTGCCTCAGTACCCCAGCCTGTACCTCAGTACCCCAGCCTGTGCCTCAGTACCCCAGCCTGTGCCTCAGTACCCCAGCCTGTGCCTCAGTACCCCAGCCTGTACCTCAGTACCCCGTCCTGCACCTCTGTACCTCTGTACCCAGCCTGTGCCTCAGTACCCCAGCCTGTACCTCAGTACCCCAGCCTGTGCCTCAGTACCCCAGCCTGTACCTCAGTACCCCAGCCTGTACCTCAGTACCCCAGCCTGTGCCTCAGTACCCCAGCCTGTACCTCAGTACCCCAGCCTGTACCTCAGTACCCCAGCCTGTGCCTCAGTACCCCAGCCTGTACCTCAGTACCCCAGCCTGTGCCTCAGTACCCCAGCCTGTGCCTCAGTACCCCAGCCTGTACCTCAGTACCCCAGCCTGTACCTCTGTACCTCAGTACCCAGCCTGTACCTCTGTACCCAGCCTGTACCCCGTCACCCCGGCCTGTACCTCAGTACCCAGCCTGTACCTGTGGACCTCTTTACCTGGTCCTGTACCTCTGTAACCCATCCCACAACTGTGACTGTCCAATGTACCATCAGTCACATGCATTCAATTAATAATTATAATAAAAATTATTGATGATTGGCTGATGCTTTTTTCCAAAGTGACTTACAGTTGATTAGATTAAGCAGGGGACAACCCCCCACCCTGGAGCAATGTGGGGTTAAGGGCCTTGCTCAGGGGGGTCAACAGCTGCGCAGATCTTATCATGGCCACACCGGGTGGGTTTGAACCACCAACCTTCTCAGGGTCTCAGACAAGCACCTTAGCCACTAAGCTTCAGGCGTGCCCCTGTGACCGAGTTCTCTCCAAGTCGACATGGTACCGCTGCTGAGCGGAAACGCTGAAAAGTGGAAGCTGTTTCCGCTCCAGGTGCAGCCAAAACCCCATTTCTGCAACCTGGGTTTCCCCTGATAAGGTTTGATGAGTTCCTGTGTGGCAGAGTTGCGGTGAGGGCGTGTACTACTCATAGGACTTCTTATTTATTTTTCTTTCTTTCTTTCTCCCCTCCCCGCCTCTCAGAACGAGGCCCTTCAGCTGTGCATTAAGATCAACACGGCCATCGACCGGGTGGAGTACATGTTCACGTCCGAGTTCGAGGCAGAGGTGGAGGAGCTCGAGTCGGCCACCTTGCAGCAATACTACAGGGAGGCCATGATCCAGGGCTACAACTTCGCCTTTGAGGTCAGGGTTCAGGGGGGGTCAGAGTTCAACGGGGTCATGAATACGAGAGGCATGTGTTCAGGCGCTCGGACCTCACGCACGTCGTTCTCTCAGTCGCAGTGTGCGGCTGTTCCTACAATGCTGTGGACAGGGTGCGAGAATTTTAAACGTTACCTAGGTTTAATTCATCTTAATCTTAATCACATTGGTTTTAAATTCCTTGTTAATTTAAAAAACAGAAACTGGCCTTTTATTGTTTTACAACTGCACTCATGAATGAAAGTCCTTAAAAAAAAAAAAGAAGCCTAATTAATAACATAAAATAACATAATTAATATACATTTTCCCGTTAGTGTGAGTGAATGATGAGCACTATTTCTGCAGAACTGCTTTCAACAAGGTCTGTGGACTAACCACAGTGGCCTGCAAATAGTTATAGAGTACTGAAATATCAGATTAGCAGATTTTCATCTCTGGTATTTGGCAGGGTAAATGGAAAATGAGTGTTGTTTTTTTTCCCCATTACTGGTAGTGGGTCATTGCACATGCCTGGAAGGTGGTTAATATTTGTACTTATTTTTTTTTTTTATTTTTTTTGGCCAAGATTTCTTGGAATCTCTGCGACCGAGGGAGCTGCCTGTGTGAGAGTGTGTTTTGTGTTGCATTGTGGGTTGTGTTGTGCGACGCGGTGCCCAGTGAGACGCGCTGTGTTTTCCCGCGACTCAGTACCACAAGGAGGTGGTGCGCCTGATGTCCGGAGAGTTCCGGCAGAGGATCGGCGACCGCTACATCGCCTTTGCCCGGAAGTGGATGAACTACGTCCTGACCAA
>NC_083777.1:28233018-28243018 GCF_963514075.1 Conger conger | reverse complement strand
CATGGAGGCGGTCCGGCGCTCCATCCGCTCCTTCGAGGACAAGCGCTACGCCATCATGAAGCAGCGCAACATCATCGGCCAGGTGTGCCACACGCCCAAGTCCTACGACAACGTCATGCACGTGGGCCTCAGGAAGGTCACCTTCAAGTGGCAGAGGGGCAACAAAATCGGTACGACGGCTACGCCCGCGGGATTTATTATACCCCCTGACTTTTGTGTTTCTTCTTCTTCTCCCGTATCTTGGGGTTGCGGTGTTGTAGGTACACCCTCCTCATCTCCATGGTTACAGTGTTCTTCCTGTACAGGTTACAGTGCTTTAGGAGAACCCATGTCCAGTGAACAAGGAATTGTGTGTTCTTTTCAGTGATTGACAGAGTGAGGAATAGAAACTTGGCACAACTCCACTGTGTCCCTATTGCAGTACTATTTGGTCATGTTAACAACTTACTATGGTGTGGGAGAGTGGGTGATGACCAGTGGTGTCCAGGGCTGTAAATCTTTATTTTTCATGAATCTGTTAGCCTCCAATCTTCCCTGTTGACCTCATTTGTGCAGGTGAGGGTCAGTACGGCAAGGTGTACACCTGTATCAACGTGGACACTGGAGAACTTATGGCCATGAAGGAGGTGAGTGTGGTGGAAGCTCGCCAACGCACCACCCTACAGGAAACTTCACTAGCCGTGTTTTCTTTATTGACATTGCTCTTTTGTGATGTTACGGTAATCGGCTCTTTTTGGTTTCCGACGAGTGTAGATCAGGTTCCAACCCAATGACCACAAAACCATCAAGGAGACGGCGGACGAGCTGAAGATCTTCGAAGGCATCAAACACCCCAACCTGGTCCGCTACTTCGGAGTGGAGCTCCATCGGGTCAGTGGAATCAAATTTTCAGTGTGGGATCAGTGTGTGTGGTTGTGTGTATCAGGTGGAGATGTATATGTCAGTGTGTGGTCCTCACTATGCGTGTGTTTATAGGTGGAGATGTAGGATTCAGTGTGTGTGGTCCTCACTCCGTGGGTGTGTTTATAGGTGGAGATGTATGTTTCAGTGTGTGTGGTCTTCACTCTGTGGTGGACACGTATATTTCCGTGTGTGTTCTCACTCTGCGTGTGTGTTCACAGGAGAAGATGTACATTTCAGTGTGTGTTCTCACTCTGTGTGTGGTTGTGTGTACAGGCGGAGATGTATATTTCAGTGTGTGTGATTCTCAGTCTGTGTGTATACGGATTGAGGTGTATATTTCAATGTGTGTTCTCACTCTGTGTTTGTGTGTGTGTGTGTGTGTGTGTGTGTGTTCACAGGAGAAGATGTACATTTCAGTGTGTGTTCTCACTGTGTGTGGTTGTGTGTACAGGCGGAGATGTATATTTCAGTGTGTGTGATTATAACTCTGTGTATACAGGTTGAGGTGTATATTTCAATGTGTGTTCTCACTCTGCGTGTGTGTGTGTGTGTGTGTGTGTGTGTGTTCACAGGAGGAGATGTACATTTTCATGGAGTACTGTGACGAGGGCACGCTGGAGGAGGTGTCCCGGCTGGGCCTGCAGGAGCACGTGATCCGTCTCTACAGCAAGCAGATCACCACGGCGATCAACGTGCTGCACGAGCACGGCATCGTGCACCGCGACATCAAGGGTGAGCCCCGCCCCGCCGTTCCCACGGCAACGCAACGGCAACCCGCGCACGGCTCTCCACCGTCTCGGTCTGGTGCAGGTTTCATACAATGGGGCCTCAAAGGGATTTTTTGATGTGCAATTATATGCACTTGTCTTTGTAACATGGGGAACACCAAAAAAAAGGGGCATTAGCCTGTTAAAGAGAGGAAGCCACTCTAACCCTAATGGTTAAAACCGTAATAAACGCATCATCTCTCCACCATCTGTGTGATGCAGGTTTCATCAGGGCCTCGCAGTGATTTATATGTGCAACGGTACACTTAATTGCTCATCTAATTGTTAAACGGTAGCAAACGCATCTTTATTTTTGAACCCAAAAACCGAATTGACATGACTTGTTAGAGGACTGGAGACAGGGCTCGCTCTGATGTTTGAGTTCTTCTTCTCGTCCTGTCCGTGGCGTCTCCACCGACTCCGCCCCCAGGAGCCAACATCTTCCTGACCTCGTCGGGCCTGATCAAGCTGGGCGACTTCGGCTGCTCCGTGAAGCTGAAGAACAACGCTCAGACCATGCCGGGCGAGGTGAACAGCACCCTGGGAACGGCAGGTGAGCGTCTGGAGGAGTAGTCAGCAGTAGTGGTAGTGGTTGTTTGCATGTCAGACACAAAAAGTTCCTGATTGGGGTGAAAACCCAGCTGAGTGGGACAGGGAGTAAGATCAAGATAAAAATTAGAATATGGCTCAGGGGCGGGAGGTGTACTTGAAGTCTAAATAATCCCTGGAACCTTGAGACCAGCAGTTGCGAAATCTGGACCTCAAATCCAGCCCTGGTTTTCTTTCCTCCCAGGCAATTAGCTGAACAATTATTGCTAGTGATTGGCCAGACTGCCTTCGCACCTGACTCCCCAGGTAAAGCAGTTCTCGGAACGTCGAGCACCTTGATTTGCTGATCCCTGCTTTAGACCGTTGTGATTTTACTCAACCCTACACTGTCCAAGGCTGTTCCCCTTTCACACAGCAGATGGCACCGTTGAGCTCCGCATACGCGTATGAACACAGCCGAGCTTCTCAAAGCGCGCGATTTGGGTTTTCAGAGACGCGGAACATCCCCAGTAAAACAGGAGCCACTGCAGAGAAGGGGTGGCCGAGGCAGTATGTTTCTCCCAAGCGTCCCAAGTTTCTCCCCAAATCTCTCCCTCTCTCTCTCCACTCCAGCCTACATGGCTCCTGAGGTCATCACCAGGGCCAAGGGCGAAGGCCACGGGCGGGCGGCGGATATCTGGAGCCTGGGGTGTGTCCTCATCGAGATGGTGACGGGGAAGGTGAGGTTTGAACCGTCCTCTCTCCGCTCCTCCTCCTCCTCTCTCCCCGTCTGTTAACCCTTTCAGTGCCATATGGCCCCATATGACCTGATACCTCTTCTACCGACCAAAATTACTGCTATACTATTGTTTTCAGCCCCTATTAAAACCCGACGAAACATTCTCAGAGACAAAAAACGCCTTGAATTTTGGGTGGGGCCTCTTCGTATAGGGCTTGGGAACCAAAATGATTATGACTATTGTTTTTAGCCCGTATTACAGCCCTACTAAACTCAGTTCTCAGTTTTCTGGACCAAAGCCAAACCCCCCGTGGGATTTGGGTGGAGCCTCATTTTGGGCTTGGGACTGAAGGGGTTAAAGGTCTCCTCAGTGGCACAGGTAGATCAGTATGTTCATCCGCACAAAAACATCCCCCACAGTCCACCACTTGACTTCAGCCTCACATATGCTACGAATAAAAGCTTTCCGCCTCTCCTCTCAGCCCTGGGAGTGCTGATTAGGCCTGTCTGAGACGGTTTAAGCCTGTGAGGAGCAGGGCTCCGGGCGTGGGTGTGTCTGTATCTGTGTCTGTGTCTGTGTGCGTTTGTATTCCTGTGTGTGTGTGTGTAGTATGTGCATGCCTGTGTGTGTGTAGTATGTGCATGCCTGTGTGTGTGTGTGTGTGTGTGTGTGTAGTATGTGCATGCCTGTGCGTGTATGTATCTCTCTGTGTGTGTCTCTGTGTGTGTGTTTGTGTCTGTGTCTGTGTGTGTGTGTGTGCGTCTCTGTGTGTGTGTGTCTGTGTGTGTGTGTGTGTGTGTGTGTGTGTGTCTGTGTGTGTGTGTGTGTGTGTCTCTGTGTGTGTCTGTGTGTGTGTGTGTGTGTCTCTGTGTGTGAGTGTGTGTGTGTCTCTGTGTGTGTGTGTGCGTCTCTCTCTCTGTGTCTGTGTGTGTGTGTCTGTGTGTGTCTGTGTCTCTGTGTGTGTCTGTGTCTCTGTGTGTGTCTGTGTGTCTGTGTGTGTGTGTGTGTGTCTGTGTGTCTGTGTGTGTGTGTGTGTCTGTGTGTGTGTCTGTGTGTCTGTGTGTGTGTGTGTGTGTGGAATCTGCAGTCTTGCCCCCACACGTCGAGCCGTCTCTCCCACAGGGCGTCTGGAGGAACAGGTTAAAGATCTGCCTGCTGATGTGTCACTCATGCCTGAAACCACCCCGCTTTTCCAAAACCCCGTAGGGAGAGTACCTGTCGCTGACCGCGCTCCTGTGACAAATGTCACCATGTCGTACGGCGTGTACATCCAATTAGAGCTTCAGATTAAGGTCATCGTTCTCTGGAAATTAAGCACTCGTTTATGAACAATTAGAACCGACTGAGGTTCCTTGATATTGGATTTTGATTCTGCCAGAACAAAATTGTATGTATGTAACTGAAAACCGTCTTAATTTGTGTGTGTGTGTGTGTGTGTGTGTGTGTACACGCAGAGGCCATGGCACGAGTACGAACACAACTTCCAGATCATGTACAAGGTGGGCATGGGCCACAAGCCCCCCATCCCCGAGAAGCTGAGCACTGAAGGGAAGGACTTCCTGGGCCACTGCCTGGAGAGCGAGCCCAAACAGCGCTGGACGGCCAGCACCCTGCTGGACCACACCTTCGTCAAGGTCAGACCTGCTTGCACCTGTACACACTCTGTAACCCCCTGCCCACACCTTCGTCAAGGTCAGACCCACCTGTACACACTCTGTAACCCCCTGCCCACACCTTCATCAAGGTCAGACCCACCTGTACACACTCTGTAACCCCCTGCCCACACCTTCTTCAAGGTCAGACCCACCTGTACACACTCTGTATAACCCCCTGCCCACACCTTCGTCAAGCTCAGACCCACCTGTACACACTCTGTAACCCCCTGCCCACACCTTCATCAAGCTCAGACCCACCTGTACACACTCTGTAACCCCCTGCCTACACCTTCGTCAAGCTCAGACCCACCTGTACACACTCTGTAACCCCCTGCCCACACCTTGGTCAAGCTCAGACCCACCTGTACACACTCTGTAACCCCCTGCCCACACCTTCGTCAAGGTCAGACCCACCTGTACACACTCTGTAACCCCCTGCCCACACCTTCTTCAAGGTCAGACCCACCTGTACACACTCTGTATAACCCCCTGCCCACACCTTCGTCAAGGTCAGACCCACCTGTACACACTCTGTAACCCCCTGCCCACACCTTCTTCAAGGTCAGACCCACCTGTACACACTCTGTAACCCCCTGCCCACACCTTCGTCAAGGTCAGACCCACCTGTACACACTCTGTAACCCCCTGCCCACACCTTGGTCAAGGTCAGACCCGCTTGTACACACTCTGTAACCCCCTGCCCACACCTTCATCAAGGTCAGACCCACCTGTACACACTCTGTAACCCCCTGCCCACACCTTCGTCAAGGTCAGACCCACCTGCCCACACCTTGGTCAAGGTCAGACCCGCTTGTACACACTCTGTAACCCCCTGCCCACACCTTCATCAAGGTCAGACCCCCCCTGCCCACACCTTCGTCGAGGGCAGACTTGTGTGCCTTCAGATACACTCCATAATCCCCCCCTTTGCCAAGCACACACGGACACAGACCCATACAAGGAAAGACTAAATCTGCTGGAGGTCTTAAACACTGGGATGTTGGGGATCACTTTTTTTTGTTGTAAAGCACTTTGTAACACTGTATTGAAAAGTGCTATGTAAATAAAGTTTATTATTATTAGGTGTATGCTTATATGTAGTCATGATGTGGAACGCCTCTGCGACATCTCATGTCATTCTCTCATGCTAATTGCAGGTTTGCACAGATGAAGAATGAAGTACGCCTGTCCTGGACTTTCCACCTTTAAAAGAAATAAATGTAAAAAAAACAAAAAAAAAACACCCCCCAACCCCCAAGCACTACTGTAATATGAAATTAAATATGAAATGTAATATTTACAAGGAACTGCGTTCTCAATAATTGGGCAGAAGAGTGAGAGGCTGTTTTTAAGAGGGTGTTGACGGACTTTGGCGGTCGACATTCCCAGCATGCAACTGTGGGGATGGTTGAGCGGATGTGGCTCTTACATTGTACAGTTCCGGGGGCATTGCATTGTACATACTGTAAGAATGGGAAAGGGGTAATCCTTGTATAAATACTGTAAAGCTGAAGTAAGCCATTTCTGGATCTGTTGTTCTTAATGATGACTAATAATAAAAACAAAAAGAGACAAGAATATAAGTAGTTTTAACTTTTTTTTGACGCTGGGGAAGGTCCAAGGTTTTTGTGAGCAGGGGGATTGATGGTGGAAGGTCATGCTGAAGAACAGTGGAGGTCGGTGTCGCTCGAGCAGACTGGAAACTGGAAGGAGTCTCGCTCCCTGTGTGTGTGTGTGTGTGTGTGTGTGTGTGTGTGTGTGTGTGTGTGTGGTGGAAAACGGGGGGGAAAAACAATTCTGGGACATGGCAAAGGAGAAAACAAGGTGCTTCAGCAGAAACCCTGCCCCCATTCCCCACCTGTGTGACAGGTGTTGGTAAAGTTATGCTGGAACGGAGACTAGGGCAAGCACAGTATGTACACTTCCTGCTCCAGTAAGCACACGCTCTCGTAAACACACACACAATCTGATCACCTCTAGTTTAGCTGTGGGCTATGCTTAAATAAAAAAAGGCTGTTTACTTGATGAAGTTTACTTGATAAGGTGACATACGTATACAGTGTAGGACGCATGGACATATTCCACAACATTTCGAGCCTCGATATTCAAGGATTCTGCAGTTTCCGCTCTGTGGGATTGATCTCTTTCAGATTCCCTGAATTCATACGCCCTGGCTTACTGCCTGGCGTTAAAAACATTTTTCAAATCTTATGCAACAAGAACAGGTTCTTTCCCATAAAGGGAACATTGCAGTTTTGAGCAGCTTGAGAAAAAAAAAAACGTTTACAGTTTTAACAAGTTCTAATTAGAAATGAAGCCATTGTGTATATTTGTGATTTTTTTTTTTTTTTTTTTTGTGCTCATATCAGAGATTTAGTTTTCTTAAAATTACAGTTTGTCTATAGTTACCAAGGTTTCATGTAAGTCACTGCTTTGGATGTAGTTTGTCAGACTGTGGTGCTCATCGATGTTAAGCTATTGCACATGCGAACATCTCACACCCTTCCAACCTGAGAGTGCGTCATAATTCTTTCCACCGCATACAAAAAAAAAAAAAAGACTGGTGTTTGTACTTTCTGTGGCGAAACCCCTCCCCCGTTCACACTGGCGTTTAAGGCTTCTGGTGTGCGACGCGTTCTGTAGTTGGGGGAGACGTTTCGATCTGATCGAAACGCTCCACCCAAGATGTGTTTAACAGTCCTTTGATCTCTCTTTCCCTGTTACACGTCCGAGTGGCCGTGTAGTTCTGTGTGCGGGACCTGTGAGTGCTGTTTGAACTGCTCCTCCTCGTTCGCCCGTCGTCTCTGGGAGACGTCAGTTGTTGTTGACGGGGGCGTCTTTGTTCCCGTAGCTGGAGCCCTTCTTGATCTCCGTCTGCCCGATCATCCAGCGCATGCCCACGGAGACTAGTGAAGAGAGAGGGGGAGAATGAGGGAGGCTGGTGAAGAGAGAGGGGGAGAAGTGTGATGGAGGCTGTGTGGAGTTTGGGCTCATTTAGAGCAGTGGTCCTCACTCCTGGTCGTGGAGAGCCACTGGGCGTCCTGGCTTTGTTGTTACTCAGCATTCGTTACACAGTTAAACTCGCCTCACCTGGTTTCTTGGGTCCGAATTGGTTGCTGACATTAAGTGAAAAACAGAAACCAGCACACCCTGTGGCTCTCCAGGACCAGGGGTGAGGATCACTGATTTAGAGGTATGCCCTGTATTTGGATGTGATGTCATTAGTCTGGAGACATGATGTCATATGTTTAAGATATTCTCTCCAGGCTCTCTCTTCCTGTACCATGATTGGTCAGACCCCTTCCAGTCCTCCCAGTAGCTCAGGATAGAAAATCTTTACTGGTGGCTGGTAGTTTCAATTCAAAGATGTGGTATTTACCACAAACATGCACATTCTAGCAAAATAATGATAAAATGACAATGTTCAATGTTTTTCCTAACCTGGATCTTTTTCAGTTAAACCAGTGTGGTGTTATATTGTGAACTGTGATGAATGGTTAGCTCCAGATCACGCTCTGATGAACAGGTCATAATGTGACATGCCTGGCTGCTAATATCGCTCTTGGCGTGCCAGAAAAAAGGCTGCCCATACAATATATTTAGGTGGGTCAGAGTGCATCATCTAGGAAACTTCAATGCATATATGGCTTCGTATCAGCGCATAGTAAACGCTACAATGTTAAAAGTGAAACTCGCTTTGGCTAAAAGAATCTGCCAAATAACATAATTGTACTGATGACAGTGAAAAAAGTGCAGCAAACATGAGTATTATGCTATTATAAATATTCATAGCTATTACACAGTTTTTCATGTGTGGACATATTTGACTTCTTTCAGACTGATCTACAACTAAATTTGTACTGCAGGTCTAATGCCGAATGATTGGTGTAATCTGGTCAAATCTGTTCCATCCAAAACAGTTATTTTCTTAACGGTGGGATATAAGCCAGGATTGGAAATCAAGATGACATGCAACTGACTGGCAAGGCAACATGCTTCCTAAAATTCTAACAAAAAATGTAAAATGCACACACACACTTACTTTTCAAGTACCTGACCTGCTTCTTAATCCGTTTGTTTGTTTAAAAGTGAAAACATTAAAACGGGTGAATTCCCTTACAACAAAGCAGGGGGGGGATTACGATTATTAACAGAGCAGCCTGATAAGAACAGGCCATTTTCCTACCGCTGAAGTGTATCTAATGCTTAGTTTGCCTAGAGGGCTAGATGGTAACAAGCGCCCAATCAAGCCTGGTCTTGAACAGGATCACTCACACTCCCGCCTCCCCCTCCGGGAACAGAGGCTACAGTTCGCACCAGGACACGGACGCTGTTGTTTTGCCCTCAACCGCACCCTTGATGTCACTACCGAAGTGAGCTCCGTTCTACCCTCTAAACTGAGAGTTGCTCCAATGGACCCATTTCGGTTAAGACTGCCTTTCCCCAAACCTCCTGGACTGAGTTGAAAATATAATTTGTTACTGTATATTTTTTTATTTAAAGTCTATTATTATTATTATTATTTTTATTTTATTTTTTTTCAAGTGAGTGAAACAAAGAGGGTGGGAAAAATGAACAGGTGAGCCTTGAAACCTGGTCTCCTGCATGAGAACCCTGGTCTCCTAGCCACAACCCTAAATGTGCTGGGGGCCAGAGCTGCCTTTTCAGTATACCAGGCCGCTCTCTCTTAAATTTGAGTAGCAAACAGGCAGGCATGAGATTACAACGCGAGACACGACCGTGTCTACAGGCCACTCTCACATGGCCGTCTGCCCCCTGGGTGCCGTTGAGGACACAAACAGTGCTAACCGACACGCGCCGGCCGGAAACGGCGGCGTGGTAAAGGATGGGCGTGTTTCGGGCGAAACGCACCTGCCACACACAGCGCCGCGGTGGTGAGGATGGTGGCGGAGGATCCGGAGCTGACCAGCCGGACCAGGAGCCCCGCCAGAGGGTACAGCAGCACGGAGGCCCAGAACAGCCAGTTCAGCAGGGTCCAGGGCCGCCGCGCCGGAGTCAGCACCGCGCCCGGGAACCGGCCCGTCTGGCTGTACTCCTCCTGGAACTGGTCCTGGAGGGAACGCGAACAGAACCAGGACCACAGTGAGTGCAGGATCGCATGAGCGACATGGGGCGAGGTAATAAACGGGGGTCTGACATTAACCCTTTCGGTCCCAAGAGTGGTTACATTACATTACATTACATTACATTAATGGCATTTGGCAGACGCTCTTATTCAGAGCGACATACAGTTGATTAGACTAAGCAGGAGACAATCTTCCCCTGGAGCAATGCAGGGTTAATAAGGGCCTTGCTCAAGGGCCCAACGGCTGTGCGGATCTTACTGTGGCTACACCGGGATTAGAACCACCGACCTTGCGTGTCCCAGTCATTTACCTTAACCACT
>NC_083777.1:28215518-28230518 GCF_963514075.1 Conger conger | reverse complement strand
CGAGCGCAACCACCGTGAAATCCCAAGAGAGCATTCTCACTCTCAACCTTTTTTTAACCAATCAAAAGCACTGCTATACTTCTGTTTTGAGCCCCTATTAGTTTGCCTAGTTTGCCCCCACATTTCAACCACCATGGCACAGGGCCGAACTCACCCAGAAGTTCTCTGGGTAATCTCGTAAATTCTGCAGGCTCTGTGCTACGGTCCGGCGGTCCTCTTCCCACTTCCTCTTGCAGAACACGATCTCCAGGTGGTACCACATCCAGCCAATCAGGGGCACGTACGCCAGCTCCTTCTTGGCCAGCACTTTGGAACTCTGAAACGGGGGAATTCTGGGTAATCTCCGGGACACTGTGGACGGAGTTCTGCTCTTCTTGACTCCGCTCAGTGCAATTACCGAAATTCTTTCTTGGCGAGTTGTTCAAAACATTAATTTACAGGTGTTAAATGACTTTAGTCAAAGGATCAACGAAAAAGCTTAGTCAAAGTTTGTCACAAACTATTTTAAATTAGCTTGCAGTCCATAAATATCAAATATCAGTGACTATCACAACTTTATTTTCATGTGCAGCCCTCTTACCCCCAGAACACCAAATCTTTCACAGAAAGTCCATCCGCACAGGAAGTCGATCTCGATGTTGTGATTGAGCACGACGATGGCGCTCTCCTTGCCGAAGTACTTGTAGCTCTCGGGATGGGCGTAGAGGTTGCATTCTGTGCCAGACCACCACTCCAGCAACGCCACCATCTCTGAACACCAACACAAACAGATGCCCGCATTGCATCGTACAAGCCCTGAGGTCACCGCGGCAACCCTTTGTGTTTTTCACCGGGGTAAGGGCTGTTGTGCGGACTCAAATTCACGCCGTATGAAGTTGGCAAGCTGACAAATTCACACAGCTGAACTGGAAGTCTACTGGCAGGAGTAAGCTTTAAACTCCCTCTCTGGTTCATGAATTCAGTCCCCATTGCCTACAGCAACTGTCACACAGCTGAGCTACTCTATTGTACCTGGACAGTGGAATGTTTTGGCTGAACTCATTTACCTATCACAGACAGTGCAAATGAAGTCAAATGTAAGAGTGCACATGCTTTTCTTAACAGTTTTCCTGGAGATAACGGTAACTAACTGTAAACTGGATTAAAGCACAACCAGGTACAAAAATAATAATGACAATAATTCTGAAACCAAATCCAGAAACATCCCAAAACAGCTCTGCATGAAAGCAGATAGCAGTTTCTTGTGATGTTACCAGGGTGAGGTCCTTGCCACTTTTAACCTCTGACTAGATCTCCCTTTTGTTCCCTGACTGCCTGAGTCATGGTTTGTGTTCTCACTTTGTTTGGTAACTTGGTGCTCTTCTCTACAAAGCTCACTTCCTGTTTATTTGTCCGGTTCATTTTGGTTGACATGACAACGAGCAAAACAATTGCCTCAGATGAAATTCGTTACAATTTCAAATACTGGCCCGTTCCAAAACATGACGAGTGAAATTATGCTAGACGCCTTAAAAAGGAAAGTACAATTTATGGCCAATGTGTTTTACTTTTAACATACGTCAAACAATCTAAGCTAGAAATACTTTCTCTCCACCGTTACAATGGTGAAATCATACTTTCCTTTTCGCACATTTTTGTCCTCTGGTTTCTCTTCCAAGTATTTGGCTTACATTTCATAGACCTCATGTATTGCATTAACAGCACATGTACAAAAAAATGTATTGTAAAATGGGAATTCATTGGAAAGTGTGGGTAGTACTGGAGTAGGTGTGATCTCATGAGTAAATATAATGGCAGTTAGGGTATCATATGAGTAAATCCCCCCACAGGTGTGATTTTGTGGGTAAACCAGGAACTGGGCTTAGTCACAAGTAGTCTGCACCTAAGGTTCGAGTACAACAGGCACGTACGTACAAAGTGAGAAAGATGTGTAACGTAAAGGGAGAGTAACGGAGGAGCAAATGATCCCTTTCAGTCACAAGAACGACTACCATAAAATCCCAACAGTGCTGTAGGGCACTCTCCACCTTATGCCTTTTCAGCCAATCAAAATGACTGCGATACTATCGTTTTGGGCCCCTATAAAAACCTGTTATGAAAACCCGTCGGGGATTTGGGCGGAGTCGTTTCATATTGAGCTTGGGAATTTAAAATGTTTAAGAGAGAATTGAGCTTGTCACACTGCACCTAGGGTACAACATGGTAAATTATACCATGACTGCCAGGCGACTGCTCTTACATTAACATTACATTAATGGCGTTCGGCAGACGCTCTTATCCAGAGCGACTTACAGTTGATTAGACTAAGCAGGAGACAGTCCTCCCCAGGAGCAATGCAGGGTTAAGGGCCTGTTAAGGGCCCCAACGGCTGTGCGGATCTTACTGTGGCTACACAGGGGATCGAACCGCCGACCTTGTGGGTCCCAGTCACGTACCTTAACCACAAGCCACCCTGAGTAGTACTGCACCTAGAGTACAACAGGCACGTGTGTACACAGTGAGGCGCGTGTGAGTAGAGCAGAGTAGAGCAGGGCTCGGGGGCGGATGGAGTATCACTCACGGCTGGCGATGGAGTATCCCAGCCGGCAGTTGATCCGGCGGTAGAGCTGCTTGCTGATTGGCCAGAGGGGCAGGGTGCAGAGCTGCAGCAGGTTGATGATGAGTCCGCTCACCAGGAACACGTAGCAGATGAGCAGGAGACAGATGAACTGGGACTTGATCAGCTGCCACACGCCCATGTTTTCAGTGCGCGCACACACACACACACACACACACACACACACACACACACCACCCTCCCGCTAGGACAGCCTGTTAGAGGAGAGAGAGAGAGTCCGCTGTCATCGCACGCAGGCCATCCCTTTTCTGGGTTGCATTAAAAAAAAAACACAGTAGAGCCTGGGGCCTGTGTCACAAAAGCAGGATTACAGAGTGTGCTCGATACCCGCGCTAATAAGACACGGGACCCTCCCAAATCTGACTGAACTATCCTAAATGAATTGTACCTTACCTGGCGTGTTCGGTTGTTTGCTACAGGACCTTGATATGCACGTTTTTTTGTTGTGCATCGCTTTGGATAAAAGCGTCTGCTGATAAGACGTAATGCAATGTAAAGGTAAAAAGTGCAGTTAGAGAGCTAACGCAGTAATCGTGCTTCAAGCTATAGGCCCCCCTGGAAAGGTCAAGGCCAGGACCTGTTAAATAATAACAGAGAGCAGCTGCAGCAGTCTGTTTTCTGCTGATTCACACCTGAAATAGCCAAAGACACGTGCGAGGGTGGTAGGTGTACACATAAACACATGATATGAGCCAGCACTTTTTGTCCTGAGCAGGTTTTCCGACACTTCTGGGTTTTATACTGTCCCACAGCCGTGCTCCAGGAGGCCAGGGGGACCTCCCTCTGTCCGCCCCTGAGTGGGCGACCCGCCTGGGGCTCACCGTAGTCTCGGAGCTGGGCTCATTCCAACCGCTTATTTCTCTCATTTACGTTACATTACATTATTGGCATTTTGGCAGACGCTCTTATCCAGAGTGATGTACAGTCGATTAGACTAAGCAGGAGACAGTCCTCCCCTGGAGCAATGCAGGGTTAAGGGTCTTGCTCAAGGGCCCATGGGCAGCAACGGCTGTGCGGATCTTAGTGTGGCTACACCGGGATTAGAGCCACCGACCTTTGCGTGTCCCAGTCATTTACCTTAAACACTACGCTACAGGCTGCCTTCTATTCCTAGCTCCACCCATCGGGAGAGTGGCAAGAAAAATAAATTAAGATGGGGGAAATCGAGGAAACGTGAATTAGGCAAATTGGAATGTCCTTGCTCCTCCAAACATCAGTTGGAAGCCACGTCAGTTACAGACGTGGCAGATGGGGAGCGGTGGATCCACAGGTCGGTCACTTATACGTCGGGTTTCCCGAAAAAAAAATAACACTTCCGCAAAAAGAGACGCTGACGTTTCCTCGCTCAAGGGAAGGATCGGGACTCCCTAACTCCGTCTCGATCAATTTTCCAGGTCAGGAACAAAGGAAAGGGGAAAAAGAAAATAAATAAAATAAAATAAGCGACTTGGACGAGCCCCTTGGTCCTTCACCCCGTCACCGAGCGCACTCACAAGGCTCCCTTTCATCGCTCCTCTGCAGAGGAGCCGGAGCGCAGAGGAGCGGGGAGCGGCTGTGTGACCGACCCGCTGTGATCCCACAGCCAAGCGCTCAATAAGCCCATTGATTCAGTCGGGTCATGCCGCCAAGGCACCGGAAACGGGGCCGTTTTTCTCCCCTCTGTCAAGTGCCCAGATCGGCCACTGCGCTTAGAAGGCTGACAAACGCGTATGTTAGGAGGCTGACAAACTTGGCACTTTTCTCCAAAAAAAAAAATGCCTCTGGAAGAAAGAAGAAGTGTGTTGTTTTTGCATGTTTAAATACGGCTACATAATTTTTTTTTAATCACAGTGTAGCAACATCCTTAATTACATTAACCCCATGATGTACACGCATTATCCACGTGGGAATCAAACCCATGAGAATCTGGACGGTGTGTGTGTGTGTGTGTGTGTGTGTGTGTGTGTGTGTGTGTGTGTGTGTGTGTGTGTGTGTGTGTGTGTGTGTGTGTGCATTTTATTGCTTTATATCTCTTTCTATTTACACAAGCATAATCATCGCTGTGATGTCCCCATCCACGAGGTCTCTCAGACTAAGGGGTTGAAAACGTGAGGACAGGCAGGCAGGAAGTGGTTATCTCTGGTGCTAGAACAATGCTGTGAGTGGTTTAAGTTAACCTTTATACTGCATTGTCCTGCACACACAGAAAAACACGTCATCAGCGGCCGAACACGCTGTACCACAAAGGAATGCCTTTTACACCACTAATTTACAACTCTAAATGAATCTGTTCTGTCAAACCGATTCCACGATGTGAAGCATGAAGACTAATTCAGATTTAATATGGCCCACGCTGGTGACACAGGAATGACTTTCACTCACATGTACATGAAGCAATACCAAACCTATCAAACACGCAAAATGTCTTTGCTCCATTAAGAAAAATAATTCTCAAATGTACTATTCGACAACATAAAATTATTGAAAATAAGTGCAAAAAATAATGCAAAACAAGGAAGAAGAATATGAGGTATAATGGAAACAATGATTACTACTACTACTACGACTACTACTGCTGCTGCTGCTACTACTACTACTACTACTACTACTACTACTACTACTACTACTACTACTACTACTACTACTGCTACTACTGCTGCTACTACTACTGCTACTACTACTACTGCTGCTACTACTACTGCAACTACTACTACTACAACTACTACTACTGCTGCTGCTGCTACTACTACTACTACTACTACTACTACTACTACTGCTACTACTGCTGCTACTACTACTGCTACTACTACTACTGCTGCTACTACTACTGCAACTACTACTACTACAACTACTACTACTGCTGCTGCTGCTACTACTACTACTAATACTGCTACTGCTACTGCTACTACTACAACAACTACTACTACTGCTGCTACTACTACTACTGCTGCTGCTGCTGCTACTACTACTACTGCTGCTGCTGCTGCTACAACTACTACAACTACTACTACTGCTGCTGCTGCTACTACTACTACTACTGCTACAACTACTACTACTGCTGCTGCTACAACTACTACTACTACTACTACTACTACTACTAAAAACCTCACTCCAACTATGGTAATGGCTGGCTATTGTTGTAACTGCAGTTAATTACTAACCAGGAGACTTCCCTCACTGACTCACAGACTGCAGACAGCCAAGCATCCAACCAACAAGCACACACACACACACACACACACACACACACACACACACGTACACACTCACACACACACGCGCACACACACACACACACATGCCTACACACACACACACACACACACACACGCGCGCGCCTGCGCACGCACATGCATACACACAAAAAAACAAAGTTTTCCTGACAATTTCCCGTTTCCACGACGACGACGACGACGGAGTCTGGCGACATGCCTTGTTTTGGGCCCCGATTACGGCATTCCGAAGTCTGGGCTTCTCCCCGATGATCAAAGAGCCGGAGCAGGAGAGACCCTACCGCTGAAATCCCCCCCCCCCCCGCCCCGAATGGGGCTCGTCTAATGAGCCCAATTACACGAGCGTGCGTGTGGAGGGACCGGAAACATCTGCCCTGACTCACTGCTCCCTGCTCCCCCCCCCTCCCCCGGCAGAGAGGACCTCGGCCGCTCGCACTCACCCGGCGAGAGAGCCCGGGCTTCGCTCGCTGTGACGCGGCAGCGCTGTGGAGCTGGTGCCGCCCGCTGGACTCGGGACCTGAAGAGGCTGGCAGGCAGGTAAGCACCGCGGAGTGATAATGCGGGGCTGCACACTCAAACAGTGCTCAACTGAGGGCAGGGTTATGACAACGTGGAACTGGTCATCCACCCACCCTCCCCCACTTCCACTCCCTCTTGATCCCTCTCTCTCCCTTCCTCCCTCTTTCCCTCCCTCTATACTCCCCCACTAGTGATGTAACTGAACTCATTGCCATGTAATAACCCGCCTGAGGCATCTCTCTCTCCCTCTCCCTCTCTCTCTCTCCCTCTCTCTCTCTCTCCCTCCCTCCCTCTCTCCACATTCCACACCCCGCCTGAGTCAATCATTAAACCAACAAGCCCTGGCATCTCAGCGGTTATGATACAGTGAGCTCTTAGGCGAACGCCAGCCTTTATGTGGATGACCGCAAGGACACATCCACTCCGTTTGCTCATCTCTACTATACATGTCCCAAGTATCCGAGTATCGAGCCGTCACACTCTACAGCCACCTCTGTGGTCATGTATTAGACAGGCACAGGTATGACGGTAGTGTCTCTAGGATTTGAACCCTTGGCAACCTGGTGCCAACATCTGACCAACGTAGTTCAGTTTCAATCCAGCTTCTGACTTCATGATTAATGTCGGGGGAAAAAAACGTTTGAAAAAAATTATGAAGCAATATTTATGAGTGATTGACAGTATTATTCTGTCATGTGACTGAACATACATGCAGTTCTTTCATATTGCTTATTGCTATGCAGAACACTAAGAGAAATCAGTGTTGCAATTACAGGCCGCTAAATTGGTGAACAAACACTCCGCGTGCCATAATGGTACACCCTCTAAGATAACACCACCACAATGGAGCCTGCTTCAGAACTAATGTTCTCCACCCAGTGCTTCTTGTGCAATGCGGTTACGCCCGTCTCTGACGAGACTCCGAATCTCACAGACACGTTTCCCTTCTGTGAATATCACCCCGTCAGCAAGGACACGGGCAGGAGCGAACCTGTGGCCCTCAGGCAGACCTGGCACTCCCGCTGATGGGTGTGCTAATAGCAGGTCTGAGGGGTCTGCAGGCCAAGACAAGGGGTTGCCTTTCTGCGCCTTTATTCTAGCACAACATTTACACATTTTTACATTTTTAGGTCATTTGGCAGACGCTTTTAATCCAAAGCGGTTCTTCCACAGGTTAAAGCATCACATCCATAACTAGTAAAATACGCACAAAGGGCTGTTCTAAACGGGGAATCAGGAGGGAGGACTAAGGTATAGTTTGAAAAGGTGTGTTTTTAGTCTGTGTCGAAATAGGGGGAGAGATTCTGCCACAGGCAAGTCGACACACACCTATGCTGAAGCGCTTCTCTAATACTTTAGTTTTGTAGCTAGGCTCTGCACGAGCTGCTTGCTGGCCTAAGACAAGAGAAGAACAAGGGGTTATGTAGGGGCCGGTCATCTTGGGTGTAAGTACTGAGTCACAATCTGATGAATGGGATGATTGTATTTTTAAAAAAAAATAATAAAATTAAAAAAAATTATCAGGTGAACAAATATATGTCTGAGCCAATGAAGGGCTCACATGTCAAAGGTTACCAGCCCTTGCCGATAAGGTCAGAGCTCTTTCTGAAGACAGGAGAGCCAACTCGCCCCAGCACCGAGACAATTCCCGTGACTCCACCACGTGGAATCTCTCCGCGTCCCATGATCGCAAAGCCTAGGGGAACATCGCTGTGTCACGCTGTGTTGTGTTTATGGATTACACTTGTGTTTCTGGTTCGCTAAACATTCATGGCCTGCGTTTATATACAACTATACCTGCACTATCAAAAAGTCGACTAGCGCTGCACATGCAAAACAGTGCAGAATAGTGACAGTGTGTGTGTGTGTGTGTGTGTGTGTGTGTGTGTGTGCGTGTGTCTGTAATAAACAAATGAGAACCAAATGGGGGGAATCTGCCAAATGATATTGATTGTGAAACCTAACTGCTCTGGCATCAGACAGAGAGAGACACTGCAGATATGTGGGGTTTAATCTGCAAACCTTGAGCACCAGTATTGCCAGTCATTTTACATTACATTACATTACATTACAGTCATTTTACTAGCTATAACAGCGGGAAAGGCCGCGTTTTTGTATTTTTCTCCATGGTCATTTCTGCTCTGTCCATTCTCACCTTTTGCAACATACTAAAAGGTGCGATTATAGTCCGTGGGGCGACCATCGATGTAACCGGCGACATTGCTGGTCGCAGTGACATTCCGCCTACGCTTCATAATGTGAACGTGCGCGATATTAAACAACGGGCGTAGTCAATGTCGGGCGACGTTAGAACATTCATGAACATTCTGTGGCTCTGCGAGTGTAAACCAGCTTTGACACTTCAATTTAAGTTTAATTGACTCTTCATTTACTTTATAAGTCCGTTTTATGTCACGTGTCAATAAAGACACAGAAAAGTGTGTGTGTGTGTGTGTGTGTGTGTGGGGGGGGGGGGGGGGGGGAGGTAACGCAAAGACAAAGAGTATGAAATGTGCGAAAGAAAACCACCAATAAAAAGAAAATAACAGCGGAAACCAACCAGTATGTCACGATAAGACAGATTTATTACTGTATTTGTGTGAGGATCTCATAAACACTGTTCAGGTATGCTCAAAGTTCAAACATGGAACATGTTTTTGAGGCCGTGTTTGTCTTATCGGACACGGTCTCAAAAACTTCTTTCAGCACCGCACAAATGGAATCGGCCTTTATAATTTGCAAAAAATAAATCATACATTTATTCACCTCTGACAACTGAGACTTCGGATAGGATGAGAAAAGTCACGTTTCAATGCCTGGCACTTCATCCTTGAAACTGGATGGTGAAGCTAGCGGATGTAGTGTTGTGGCACAGGCATTTATGGGTGGCCTCCAGGACCAGCTCACGAGTCCAGCCAAATGTCTCTGTACTCATTAGATTTAGCAATCACAGAGTTTTTCAGAGCCAAAAAGTGGAATGTTTCTGACTGGCCAAGTCAATCACCCGAGCCGAATAAAACGGAACATGCGTTCACTTGCTCAAGACAAGACTGAAAAAAAAATCCCCCAACACAAAATAGGAACTGACGAAGCACATGCTTGGCAGAGCATCACCAGGGAAGATGCCCAGCATTGGGGAAGAGTTTGGATCACAAGCTTCAGGCAGTCATCGAATGCAAACAATCTGCAACCAAGTACTAAATATGACAACTTTACTTACAATTATATTTTTCATCTCTTAAATTGGCGGGACTATGTGACATTGATTACTCGATGTGGATGCAGTTGACAGCCTGCACTTTAAACTCATTGCTTTATTTCAAATCCATTGCACTGGACTAGAGCCAAAACAACACTGTTTTGTCACCATCCAAATACTAACAAACTGCCTGGCTGTAACCGGTAAGTCAACCGTCATTCCTCCACCCCTCCCTAGATAAATTGCACTGCAGAGTGTAGATGACAGCGAGTCGGCAGACATGAATGATCTTTTTTAGAAAGCAAATTCAGTAGTAATAAATCGGTGAAATATTCGTCCTGCATCTCCCAAAAATGACTTCACAGAACGACACAATGGACGGAACGATATCGTTAGTTTGTATGCTTGTGAAAATGTGTATCTTTGTAGCTGTCGTTATCGTTTGTAGTTACAGTAGTGCTACGTGCCTGCAAAATACCGCTTAAAAACGCACATCGTCTTCCACACTGAAAACCAGTGTGTACATTGCGCACGGTACAATAGCATGTCCGAAGAGTAGCCATTGGTCAAAGCCTCCATGACGCTAGAAATTATGGTCAGGGGTTGCTCCGACCTGGTTGCCATGGGAAACGGGGTACAATTATAGAGCGGTCCACAGCAGCTTGTGTCTGGAACATTCTATAGTCTGCTATTGATACCCACGAAAATACCATAATTATCATCATTTCATCACTATAATCCCACCGCATCCAAATGCTCTAAAACGCATTTAATGTACTTATACGCCATACAATTGCGTGTCCCTCCAAATTTAGTCGTTTTTATGTATTGTGAGCAAAACATCTGGTTTTACTTTTCAAAGTAAGTTACCCTATAGCTTTGTCTTACTGAAATGCCAACCTCCCAGTCTGTGTTGACACCACCCACACGCACAGTGAAGTTATGTGCACTGTAAAGTGCAAGTGGACACATTGCTAATCAAAGATTCAATCAACAGTATAGAAAAAGTTGGAAAAAAATGTTTAAATACATTTACAAAAAGTCACAGATACATTGCAATGTATATCATACTGTACCTCGTGCCTGGCACGGCTAATCACATGGACTGTGCAGAATGTCACGGAAACGGGACAGCTTGGCGAGGTGGGGAGAGCGAATCCCGGCTAGCAATAGAGGCTAGCCTATTCAGTATTCGCAATATCATAAAAGAAAAAAAAAAAGAAAAAAAAGTAAAACAAACAAAAAGCGCGTCTACAACTCCTACGGCAACTGAATGAAATCAGAGCCTTGGCTCCCTATCCCGACCACACCCAGCCCTGGAAACTCCACCCAGAAACGCGGAGCTCATGCCTTGGGAGCCAACATTGTGCACTTTATGTTCAGTGGGCGGGGACGCGCGGCAGTACGCTTCAGCAAGTTATGTAATTCCCCCGAGGTTAAGTCAACGCTTCTTGCTAGTGATACCTACTTCGAATACTCCTCTCTACCATGATAGCAACAGGACCGTGGTTTTCGACGTGGAGAGAATTAGCGCAAATGACGAGCAAATAACGAGCTCAGTAATAATAATGCCGCGGCTCGATCACGGACATAACTTAGACAACAGCGCCCTCCGCAGGGCAGTGTAGATATGACACGTTTGTCTTACGTTAAATTATCGGAGTTTTCTAGTTCTTTGATTTGTTCTGGTCTCTCGTGGTCTCATACAGTTATTTCTGAGAAACGTGCTACATTAACTACACCGATTTAGTGAATGAAACAAATCCACATGGCTATTGCTTTTTTGTATCATAGCGAGTTCACAAGACATACAAAATTATTTATTGCAGCTACTGTTAGTTCTTTCAGACCAAATGGTAATGGGAAATGGTTGCCATTTATATAGTGCCTTTATCCAAAGCGCCGTATAATTGATGCTTCTCATTCACCCATTCATACACACACTCACACACCAACGGCAATTGGCTGCCATGCAAGGTACCGACCAGCTCGTCAGGAGTATTTGGGGGTTAGGTGTCTTGCTCATGGACACTTCGAGATGCCCATGGTGGGAATAAAACCGGCAACCCTCCGACTGCCATAGCATATGGCATACCATAAAGTCAATGATAGGCTATGTGTCACTGATCAGATTATATGTGATTCAGTCATACAGTCAGGTGTACTATAGAGGGGTGTAGGAAGCTCATAGGACTTTTTTGGTGCGGCCCAACATGTGCTCTTTTCTTGTTGCCAAACATCCCTAGCAGAGCCCCTGGCTCCAATCTGAGCTTCTGCAGTGTGAAGGAGCACAGCTACTCTATGTGGTCTGAAAGGGTGATCGTGACCTTTGGGGAAAGCCTTGAGTCACTTTTAATTACAATCATCTCAATATTACCAAGGTTGTTAAGACATGTCTAAACATTGAAAATATATAATTTATGAAATAAGGAAATTATTTTCCTCAAACTACATTCTCCCCCCCCCCCCATTATGCTTAGGAACCCCTGAACCCCAATTTGGAAACCCTTGTCTGACCCATTTGTGAACCAGTAGGGGGCGAACCTATCTCAAAAAACAATCCCCCCTAGCACCTTGACAGGAGTGCTGCAACTTGGGGAAGTTGACCCAAGTGATGCTGGTTGAATGACGTCTGCTTCACTTGTCCGTAATATACATACATATTGCACCGGTTACAGCTCACACGCCTGTTACATGCTTGAAGGCATGACAGAATGGCAGTTAAATTACATGTCTCATCTGTTGAGGTTTCAGACAATCACTTCTGGAATCACTCAGAATAACTCAATGTCAGGACCTCTGTACAGTTCTAAAGTTATAGCTTTTCAGTGCTATATAAAACATGCTACATATAATCACATTTTCCAGAGAGTTTTCCGTCGGAGGAATACATCTCCCAGTAGGGAGCACACATTTGTTCTTGCTTTCCAAAATATGTGCAGCACACCATAGCCTGAAAAACAAGAAACCAAAAACTTTTCCCCATACTTTTGGCAGATATGGGGGTAGGGTGCATTTCAGACAGGACACCTTCAACATACCTAAACAACTTATCATGATGAACCCTCAAAGCAATAACATATATCTGGCGAGCCTTCGGAGGGAAACACTGAAAGCCTGCATGGATGGAAGTCTGAGTTGTGACAACAGCGACCTCTTGTGGTGAAACAAGGCAACGCCGTTCTGCAGACTTCATTCCTGCCCGGCACGGATCTGAAGTGGTGGTGTACCGGGGGGTTCTTCTGGCCCAACGGCCTTCCACACCGTGGTGTGAGCATTGCAGGAGCTCTACTTATCAGCTTGTGTTTGTGTTCTTCTTGTGCTTTTTCACAGTCTGTCACAAACTGGACACTGCTGGATATTTACTGGAAGGTTCTGTACACCAATCAATCAGCATTCGCATCCATGACCAGGTCCTTAGGTCCAGGTCCTCAGGTCCATTACATGTAGAATCGTGCGATCAAATAAGAAAACCGCAGTGGAATCTAGGGCATAATTTCGGCGTGATCTTCAGTGCCAGTCGATACATGATTTACATTTGACCGATTTTGTCAAGATGACAGATGCTTGCTTGGATAACTCCCGAAGGAACTCTTGCGATGTGCTCTCAAGAAGAATTTTGTTTTTTGGCTGAAGCGCCCTACTGACCTAATTTTCACTGAGGCAAGCAACATGTTTTTGAGAAAGGTTCACGTGACGTAGGTTAAAGTTATTCACGTCTCTGGATCGTTCTGTCTGGATTATATCTCCCGAAGGTTTGTTTCTTATACTGCCCTTTGTTTGCATTCCAGTCTGAAAATACAGGCAGTGATTTTAACATTTTCCTCATGCGAACTGCTGGCAGAGGAGCCCAGAATCCTAAAGACACCCATCTTATCTGCTGGCTCTACTCCTGAGGCAGATCTATTTTATTGCACACTACATAAAATCAGGCCAGAAGACGCACAGTCCTACATACACAAAACTTTTATGAAGACGTTTAACCGCTGGTTAGCCATGCTTAGAAAATTGGGAGGCAAGGACATGTGCCAACCTAGTATATAGGTCACTGTGCTATCTGACAGCAGAAGAACATTTGGAGTGAATGCTATGCCTGGGGGTGATTCATACTTTTTTGGGAGCAAACTCCAGGCGTGTCAAACTGACAGGTTGATGGATGGGAATGTCTGATGTTTAACACATAGTAGGTCACACATGGAGCTCACTTCCTACAGCATGCAGGGGCAGGAGAAAGTCCTGTTTTAGCCATGGAAGAGGAAGGGAATGCCTCGGCGGGCAACAGAGCGAGGACCCAAAAAAAAAAAAAAAAAAGCTGTGTGTACTTTGACTGATATAGAATAAGAGCACACAGTGTGGATCGCACTCACATATGGACGGGAGTGCATCATGTGGATCCCACAAGAGCGGTTGGCACATCTAACTCACCGATGAATAGCACTCGCCAATGTTCAACACACATCCGCTGAGGTGGGGGAAAAAAAGAGAGGTTATATCGGCAGATGGTGACAGCCTGATGAGATTTTTTGACTGGCCGGGTGAAGCCACTTGTCTTTGTCATGCAGTGAATGCGAGTTTGTATGGAGAAAAGCACCCCCCTCCCCCCACTTACAGACCCATCAGGGTTATGGGGGTACTGATTTCACCCTCAGGTCACCAGGTCAGTTTATTCTGTCTTAAGTTTCCGATCGTAGCGTGTGTGGCGTCTCCGTTCCCGCCAGCAGAGCCGCGCAGTCGTCGGGTTCAGAGGGGAACGCTGTCCGGTTCACACTCGTAGGCGCAGAATCCCAAACCTTCGCTCACCAGGCTTTGGAAAGGCTTCCTTGCACTGGGTGTGAAAACAGCAGGCCAGGCCAAGCAGAGGATACATTACATTACATATTACATTAATGGCATTTGGCAGACGCTCTTATCCAGAGCGACGTACAGTCGATTAGACTAAGCAGGAGACAATCCTCCCCTGGAGCGATGCAGGGTTAAAGGGCCTTGCTCACGGACCCAACTGCTGTTCGGATCTTATCGTGGCAACACCGGGGGATCGAACCACCGACCTTGCGGGTCCCAGTCACGTACCTTAACCACGACGCTACTGGATACAGGGATACCGACACACGTTTGATTGACAGCGAGCCCTAAAAAAAGGGAAGCAGGCCTGGTTTGGCACCAGTGGGGAAAGTCACGAGGGGAGAAAGCGAGAGGTGGGATATGGCGAGTAGACGTGAAAGAGGTTCCCACTGAGGCAGCCCTTTGTCCTGCAGTCTGCGGTGCCGCAGCTGGGCCAGCGCACAGACGCGCGGGCTCCGACGACTGTTTATTATTATTAATTTTAATAGTTTACCTCTTGGCCCCACGCCGAGGGGGGAAAGCGACTGCTCGCTGTCACCGGGCGGGGGAAGAAGGCCGCCTTTGTTTCCCAGGTGCGAGGCCCGGTGCGTCTGTGTTATTGCTGCCGCTGA
>NC_083777.1:28115518-28213018 GCF_963514075.1 Conger conger | reverse complement strand
CACAGACGTTTAATATCAACATCCATGTTACAGCAGTGTTGGAAACATGTTGTAGAAACACGGTCATGGCATTGCGTTTTTTTTTTTTTCTCGACACGCGTTGCCATGACGACACTAAATAGTGCCGCTGAAGCAGCACACATCCACTCCCTGCTGGAAAAAATTTAAAATTAAAAAACAGACGGCTCAAGCTAGGTTTTGAAACAGCTGGTTGCCCAGTTAAGAGCCAGCACCATACTCAACATGACTTGACAAGCTCACGTTCTGTTTTGAAACAGCTGGTAGCTGGTAATTCAAGCTGCTCGTAGCTGGATTTTTACACGAGGGTACACATCCTATCAGCGCACCCCTGGTTGGATTCTGCAGGAGGTGAGGAGGAATGTTGCAATCATCACGCAGAAGGCTTCTCCTTAACCATAAATTCACGGGAAGGATATTTGATTACCGTATTTTCCAAAGGAAGCTCAGTAGGCCTACTTCTCGCTACCCGGAAGTCCCCCTGGGACACTGAGGCCCTCAAACGGATGATTATTAGATCACATTTCTGAGAATCTGGAGGCTGGGGTGTCTTTTCCATGAGCTGAGAGCTGTTTTGACACATATGGTGTTACATAACGGACCAATTGAGAAAATCCATATATCACCAGAAAAAGGTTATGACAGTCAAGTGCGGTCTCCAATGAGTGTAAATCCATGGACAAAACCTTTGCTCTGGACCATAAAAAGAGAGGGAAAGAGGGAGAGAAGGAGAGAGAGGTCCACCCAGCAGGCAGTGGTCTGCCTCTTTACCCCCTCGTCCCTCCATCTCTTTGGCAGTTGCCCTGGTGGTAGACGTCACCTTTAAAGGTACAATAGGTACGATTTTTGTGTTAAAACATTGTTAAGACCATTGTAAATCCCTTCTTATCATTGAAAAAGGCTCACTGGCATGTTGACTCACCCTCTGCCTGTGTTTATAGTCCTTAAATTCGGGTTTCAAAATATGCAGTTCGCGGGCCAGCAATCTGTATCAAAACATTGTATAACCACAAAATAATTCAAGCTCATTGGTTTAAAATTGGTTTTAATTGCCACAGCCAATGGCGTTTCAACATCAGCGCATTTACAGAGAAGGGGGAGGTATAAACAGTATTTTGGTTTGAGTGTGTTTGTTGCTGCAATTCCTCGCTGGTCTGTTAGAAGTCCGAAATTACCTATTGTACCTCTAACATCCAACTGTTTCCAGTTGTTCATCATTCCCAGGGCACAGTCTCGCATGCGTCCAAAAAAAGTGTAGGCCCAGCACAGACCCCATATTTTTCCTCCTGCCCCCTTCCCCCCCCCGTCCGCTGAAAAAAATTTTTTTTTTTAACTTGTTCCCATGGATCCAGTGACAGTTTTCCACTGCTGGAGTGGATCAGCGTTGTTCCATGGCGGACAGACCACTTCATTTCCTGTTTGCGGGCAGCTAGATTTTCAAAAAGCTCTGCACTCAAACGCTGGGCAAAATCGCGTTGCGTGCTAAACGCCGCGTCCCTCTCACTCTCACACAAACGCACGCACACGCGCACGCACGCATGCATGCACGCACACACAGCGCATCAAGCCATTACTGTGCTTCCAAACCCCACTGTGGTAATTACCCTGAGAGAGGAGTCACACAGCCAGATAGCTGCACAGTACCGCTGGCCCAGACCGGAGGATCCAGCCACAACAAAACTGTTGGACATTGGACATTGGGCCGGGAAAAAATGCAAACAGCCATTAAAGCTGTCAAAGCAAGTAAATCAAACGTAGGAGGTTCTCTTGTCAATTTACAGAGTAGAATTTTTTTCCTCTCTCTCTCTCCACATGGATAAGATTCTGTGAAACTCCCAGATGTTCTGTCATTTTATTTATATATTTATTTTTTAGAAACTCATCGTTACTACATGCAGTGCTGTTCCACAACTTTCAAGACTTAATTTGATCCACTTCAGCTTTTGCGATCTAGATAATACTGTATCTTATATTTAATTTACGTTAGATTAAACTGTATATCAAACAGAGCATTACCTTCTCTTGTTTGACAAATACATTAAGACATTACATTATTAATTTGCTAGAATGATTCTCTAGCTCAGGATGACTTAGATATCATTAATTTCCGTACATATCCACCCGCGTACCTAGATATAATAAATTGACCTACATTAGACCTGCTTAAACGAATCGGGTCAAGTGCTTAGCGCAAGGGTACGAGAGCATTATCGCTCCATGAACTACTGACTGCAGCCTTCTGGTCTGAAGTAAAGCCAATTCACTTTGGCCCCATGCCTTCTGAACCTGATTTATGAGCGCATTGGTAACACCATTCAAGTCCTCTGGGGGAGGTAATATCACAGAATTGACAGAGCAGACTCTGGTTAACATCGTTTTTGGATGACAGAACCCTTGCAGATGGACCAAACCAAATCGCAAAACCCCCACCCCCCACGGACAGTGGAATGTTGAATGTTGGACGGTCAAAAGTTGTTCCACGCACGGTAACGTCAAAGCTGGCCGTTTCCCCGAGACGGAATGAATGCGGAGGAGGGCCTGGCTCTCTGTTCGGCTCTACAGACCCCCAGCTGCATGCTGGCTTACCTTGGCCGCCTGTCTCGTCTCGCTGATTTCTCACGCTCCAGAGATGCTCTACGTCCAGAAAGATGCTCGAGAGATGCTCTCCGTCCAGAAAGATGCTCGAGAGATGCTCTCCGTCCAGAAAGATGCTCCAGAGATGCTCTCCGTCCAGAAAGATGCTCGAGAGATGCTCTCCGTCCAGAAAGATGCTCGAGAGATGCTCTCCGTCCAGAAAGATGCTCCAGAGATGCTCTCCGTCCAGAAAGATGCTCGAGAGATGCTCTCCGTCCAGAAAGATGCTCGAGACATGCTCTCCGTCCAGGAAGATGCTCGAGAGATGCTCTCCATCCAGGAAGATGCTCGAGAGATGCTCTCCGTCCAGGAAGATGCTGGACAGTGTGCTCTGTTCCTGAACACTGCACAGCATGCGGGAGAACTTGGGTTCTGGGATATTTTTGGGAAACGCCGATAACATGGTAGGGGTAAGGGGGGGAAAGTATCCCAAGTGTCTTCAACATTGCCGCTTCATCGTCACTCTTTATATGCAAATATTTGTGCGGCACCATTTCCTTCCCCTAAAAAGGGGCTAAATCCATCCATCCATTATCTTAACTTATCCTGAACAGGGTCGCAGGGGGGCTGGAGCCTATCCCAGCAAACATTGGGCAAAAGGCAGGAATACACCCTGGACAGGTCGCCAGTCCATCGCAGGGCACACACACCATTCATGCACACACTCATACCCACGGGCAATTTAGACTCTCCAGTCAGCCCAACCTGCATGTCTTTGGACTGTGAGAGTAAACCGGAGTACCCGGAGCAAACCCACATGAACATGGGGAGAACATGCAAACTCCACACAGAGAGGCCCCGGCCAACCGGGATTCAAACCCAGGACCTCCTTCCTGTGAGGTGGCAGTGCTTCCCACTGCATCATCCATGCCGCCCTGAATCAATGTGTACCAATAGCTCTACATGTCTGATTGGTTGTTGGACATTGCATGTTGAAGATAGTTACTTGGTTTCTGTTAACTCAATAATGTTATTTAGCTGACACCTTTGTCCAAAATGACTTACAGATGATTACACTAAGCAGTGGAGAATGCTCCAATAGCAATGTGGGGCTCAGGGCCTTTGTTCAAGGGCCCAACAGCTGTGCAGATCTTATTTTTGGCTACACCAGGGCTTGAACCACCAACCTTCCAGGTCCCAGTCATTGTGCCTGAACAACTAGGCTAAAGGCTGCCCCCACAGCTGTGGAGAAACAGTTGAGTTAGTCTCCCAGTATGCATGTTTTGGCTTGGACTTCCATCCTTGTCAGCATAATACCTCTGCTGATGATTACTGGCAACACTTTACAATAAGGTTCCATGAAATGGCATGAACTAATGTAGTTGTTAACTAACTACTACTGAGAAGTTCATCTGCCCAGCTCTGTTCATGTATTTGTACATCATTAATTCATGTTAACAACTACATTAGTTACTGCCAAAGTCAGTTGTGTGTATTTGTTAAGGGTTAACAAATTATACAGTAAGTTCATCCTATGGTTTGCTACTGTATAAATATTCATGTAAAACGTTAGTCAGCAAATGCATGAAGTAATAAAATGTGAATTTCATGCTTAATGAATGTATTTGTCCATCATTAATTGGCATGTTAATAGCGGTTCATGAACCTTATTGTACTGTCTGACCCCACTACTTGTCACTTGATTAAGACCATGTTCAATACGCCGTACGTGTGCCATAACGCGTGTGGTGATTGTGTTCTCCACAAGAAAGAGACGTTTCCGTAGCTACTGTAGTCCTAAGGAGTTCCACTGCCATGTCGCTACGGGATACGCAGATCCGCTCTGCTCCAGTTCCGAAGGATGTGTGCGCGCGTCCATCTGGTCTTAGGCTCACTGGCTCGAGGCAAGCGGCTAGAAAAATTGTCTTTGGCTCAGATCCACCCATCAAGCCAACTAATTTACGCATATTGATGTAATGCTATATCCCGACTCCCCGAAGAAATGACTTCTGCAGTGCCTCTCTTGATTTATCGGCCTATTTTCTGGGGGGGTTTTTCGGCCCGCAGGGAGTGTGAAGCAGATAAGGGCCTATGTGTCAGGCCAAAGTGGGGTCCGGGCAATAGAAATACGGTTGTTATGTTTCCGGCTTTGCGGTTTTTGGTCCCGGTTCCTACTGCGAAAGCCTTCAGATTTCTGTTTCCAAATTCCAGCCTCTGAACTTCTGAGTGCAAACTTCTCAAATTCAGTGTCATTCAAGGAGACCAGGGCCGCACCTTGCTCCTTATGAGATTACTGAGAGCACTCTAAAACTTAAGAACCTACATGTAAAAACCAGAGCATAAAAGTATTTATTTTATCGTTGGCGGGTACGGGACACACACTGGTTTTCACCTTCTTCTTCCAAATCCCATCAACCCGTGAACTCATTTACCTGCTTATCACGGCAACCGCAATCCACTTCTCATCCTCCTCTTCCTTCCTCAGTTGTTATTGTTTTTTTTTTCCAAGGTTTCACGTTCATCCGAGACCATCTTCAGTAAAAAACGACGCAATCGGCCGCAACGGTGCTGGCTCGGTAAACCACATCCTATAGCCGGACGAAAGGATATTTTTAACGGCAAAACTGAAACTCCGCACCGTAACCCCGCACAGATGTCCGTCCCCTGCTACCCTGTCCACATGCCCCCTCTCCCCTCTCCCCTCTCCCCTCTCTCCTCTCTCCTCTCTCCTCTCTCCCCTCTCCTCTCTCCTCTCTCCCCTCTCCTCTCTCCCCTCTCCTCTCTCCTCTCTCCCCTCTCTCCTCTCTCCCCTCTCCTCTCTCCCCTCTCCCCACGAAGGGACCGTGAACCGGGGTCGTGTCCTCACACTGCACATTCCGCTACCTTTCTTCCTCATTTACCACCCAGTTATTAACGGCTGCTTTCTGCTCTGAGAGGAAATATCTCATAATCGTACCTTTTCAGACAGTGATAGATGCGGGCAAATAAACACACGGAACATTTCTGCATATTTTCTGTGTGTATTTTTTTAAACATCCTCAGCCTGGCCCGTTTGCGAAAGTCTAGGACACGGAAAATCTTACTTTGCCCCTATTGACTTTAGCATTCATTGTCAAGGCTTTTAGAAGGACGAATTCAGATGAGAATATTATTGACCTTTTCCTTGAAATAATAAAGGGAGGCAGTACAGCCTTGCCCGGTGGAGCTACATCAGTGAACAGGCTGGAAACCTTAACAGCAAGAATGATGGAAAAACCTCACATGCTACTCAGCTTCCAGGTGTAAACGGTCACTTAAGAGTCACTACCTTTCCCTGAATGCAGTCAAAAAACCGTACCCTCCTGTTTCCAGTGATTTTTTTTATTTTTAGTGTCAGTGTGGAAGCTTCTGTAAAGCAACCAAAAAATTAAACAAAATTAAAATGAACAGAAGGCTGAGGTTCTACAAACAAATTATGACTTAATGAAGCAATTATATACTTTCCACACTTTTAATGTTGGCATTTCGGCAGAAACATAATATCTGGAGCTTTAGAAACTCACGTCAAAAAAAAGTTCCCAGAATGGCTTTAATTAACTACCGTTTATATAATATTTACAATCTTGCAGTTTTAAAATAATGCAATTATCTTTTCCAGAAATAGAAGCTGGTTTCAAATAAGCATATGGGTGGTGTCTGGACCGGGGTTCGGGGTCTGCTGCTCAGATGGCACATCTGCTTGCATGGTTGTAATTGAGGGAGGGCAAATATGTCAGAAAACATTTTTCTAAGCATGTTATTGTTTCTGTATAGCGTGCAATATTATTAAACATATTCAAGCTAAATACCACTTTTTAAACTGCCTTGTTGAATCTGCCTGTCTGCATAGGCTTTTCCCCAGAGTTAACATTGCCAATTTTTAACCCCCCCCCATCCAAAATGTACAACCCCCCCACCCCCACCCCCACCCCCTTCAGAGAGTCTCAGTTCTTGTGCAGCTGTCTGTTCAGAATGATTAATGAGAGTAATAATTCACAGTTGTTCCTTTTCCGTTATTAAATGGTCTATGAACAGTGATTTCTTTTTTTCAATTAAGACAGTAGTTGACATATTTAGGTCACTATAATCCGCAATAAAGCAGTTTTCAATCCACAGCAAATGATCAAAAAAATGAATTAATATGATGAATAAATATCAGTCAACAGCATTTGACAGCGGAAGCATGATTTATTGGTCAGATTGCATCAGCTGAACACAAATTGCTTCCCTTTCCTAGCCACACGCAAACACACTTGTACTCTCTCAGGCCGTGCTTTGGCTTTGCAGGGGTAAGAGAATCATTCATTAATTCATTCATTATCCTAACCCGCTTATCCTGAACAGGGTCGCAGGGGGGCTGGAGCCTATCCCAGCATACATTGGGCGAAAGGCAGGAATACACTCTGGACAGGTCGCCAGTCCATCGCAGGGCACACACACCATTCACTCACACACTCATACCCGCAGGCAATTTAGACTCTCCAATCAGCCTAACCTGCATGTTTTTGGACTGTGGGAGGAAACTGGAGTACGCGGAGGAAACCCACGCAAACACGGGGAGAACATGCAAACTCCGCACAGAGAGGCCCCGGCCGACGGGGATTCGAACCCAGGACCTCCTTGCTGTGAGGTGGCAGTGCTACCCACTGCACCATCCGTGCCGCCCGGTAAGAGAATCAGATTTTATTTTTATTTTTTTACCACGGTTCTTTCCATTACAAGGCCGATCCGAGTCTATAACGCGGAGTATCTGTGCAATGGAGACGACGCTTCCGCAGGATTTGGTGAGCTTAGGACCTTTGCCGTCGGTACAGTAAAAGCCATACGGTGCAATTAGCTCACTGGGCTAAAGACCAGGGCACCGAGCCAAGTGAAATAATCACGCTCTTCCCCCGGTCGTAGGGGGTGATGTCATCCTCAGCAGCAGCAGCAGATGTGCACACGCTCCATGATGCCGTTCGAGCTCCCGCGACAATGACCGGGGAGAAGTTCCAGGTGCCATTTTGGGTTCGACTTTGGGCCGAGGAACCCTGGACCATCTGGCAGCAGGGTTGGTTGACCGCAGCTACAAGGTTGAAGTTGTCCGTTAGATGACATCATCATCATGACCTGGCAGTAGGTACGGGACTGTACAAGCACAGTGGACTGAGCGGGGGGGGGGGGGCATACAGTGAAATTATTCCCCGAAATCAATTTTTAACATTGAAGAGTTCCAGAACTTCAGTTTTGGACAGATGAGTGGCACGTATTTGACCACTTGGTCCAGCTCAATCAGGATAATTGCTCCAGAATCAGAATCTTGCCCCAGTTTCTGGAATTCATTAAGTAAGTCCCAAGTTGTGCACTTTGCGATGAAAAACGTTTTTTTTGCAGCACAATTGTGCTAAAAGCTGGTTTCGTCAAAAACAACAGCAACAGGAAAACACAACTATCCGGTCGTAGGGGGGCAGGCAACGCATGAAATTTTCTTAATAACTTAACAAGAAGCAGATTCAGGTTTCAAAGAGACCTGTTTCAACCGTCATACAGAGAGCAGAATCACAAGGCTCCCTTCTCTCTGTACCTTTCTCTTCCAAAAGCCCAATTATTTTGGTCTCATAATCCCTTCCATCTTTGCAGGATGATGTTATCCCTGGAGCTTGAGGAAGAGCCCAGCCAGCTTGTGTCACTCTCGTTCCTTATCCCGGCGCTAACCCTGGGCTCCATCTCTCTCTCTCTCCATCTCTCTCTCCATCTCTCTCTCTCTCTGTCTCTCTCTGTCTCTCTCCGTCTCTCTCTCTCTCCGTCTCTCTCTCATCTCTCTCTCCGTCTCTCTCATCTCTCTCTCTCCGTCTCTCTCTCCCTCTGTCTCTCTCTCCCTCTGTCTCTCTCTCCCTCTGTCTCTCTCTCCGTCTCTCTCTCCGTCTCTCAAGTTTCCCATAATGCACTGCTTCGGGGTGGGACACTGCTGTCCTTCCCATCATGCACTGCTTCAGCACAAATCCGTCCGTGTCGGTGTCGCTCATGCCCAAGGCTCATCATTTTCGGTTTTAACTGAATTCCCCCCAAAGAAACATGGATTTTGTTTGGTAGACTCCAGGATTTTTAAGAAATGGACAGTTCGGATTACACGTTGATGCTTCTCCGACTTTGAAATTCAAAATTTATGGATTTCGTTTGCCGTTGCACTAGTGGGATCAATGTATCCAATCACCTGAAATGCACACCATCAATGTTCCATTAACAAAGCCTACAATTGAAAGAAATGACAATGTTCATCTCTAAATGTTATGGTAGATGTTACCGTCATGAAAATGTACAAATAAAAGTATGAAAGTTTTATGTCATCGGACATCATCATGTTATGCCATCTTGTGATGTAGGGGAAAATTCACAGAACGAAAGATCTCCCTCCTAAAAGCATGATAACCAATCACAAGTCAAAATCAGACTCCGCCTTAGTGAGCAGGCTGGTTCCTCCAAAACTCTCGACGATGTGTGCTAAAAGTTTATCAATATATCTGTATTAAAGTATGATATGTACCCTGTATAGTTTCAAACTGATTAACTGCTAAATTGTGCTAGGATTACACAGTGAGCCCAGCCAGCTGGCAGGGGGGGGGGCCGTCTTGAACTGTGTAGACCAAACTGTCAAGGACACGGGCAGAGCAAGATATGACTATACAGCTGATTTCTCCGGGACTCTCGATGTTTTATGCCAGGAGTGTATCTATTTGACCTAGAACATTAATTATAGCTGAGCTTATGAAAACGCAAGAAACCACAGTGAAAACTGTTGAAATGAGAGCAAAGAATGCTACGTACATTTACTCCCTTAGAAGAGAATAATTAATCAAATGTTTAGTATGTCTGTAGATTAGAAAATTATATTAGAAGTGAATATTAATGAAATGTTTAGTTTGTCTGTATATTTTCAATGATTCCTGCTGCTTAGTTCGTCTTATAAAAGCGAAAGATACAGAGTGACGTGTATGGATGACGTGTTAGAGGGAGGGCATCCAGAACTTTCTGAGGTCTGGTAGTTTGCCAAGAGCAGGTGCGGGGTGAAGTGAGGACACGTAGTTGGCAGAATGCCCTGAACTTTGTACAGACTTGGCAGAGCATAAGGACCGTTGGCAATTTGCCACAATGACGTTGTGGGAGGAGCGTTGGGAGGAGTTACGATAAGAAAAGTGTGGGTGATTTGCCAGAATGCGGTTTGAGGAGGAGTTGTAGGTGGAGTAACTGTGTATAAAATGGGTGTACAAATGCCAGTCGGGGTTCAGTTCTGGAGAGCTGATCCGGCTTTATGCACGTGTGCTAATAAAGTCTGATTTTCCTGAAGATCTTGCTGCCTGGTGTCGTCTTTTCCCTCGCGAAGATGTTTTTCGACAAATTGAAGATTTGGACTCTGTCGTTTCCTAGACACGACATTTGGGGGCTCGTCCGGGATACGAAAGAGAAAGAGAAGCTCCCGGCGACTGGAGACCAGGGCGGAGAGTACTTTTTGATAGGCTGCAGCTGCAGCTTATCAGGGAATGAAAGTATTCAAGAACTCTGATCTCCTCTCCCGGACGCCGGAGGCAACATTCTCTCGTATAATTAACCCGGCAACTAAATTAAGGGGAAAAACGTAGCAAACTTTTCAGGAAACGTGCGCGAGGTGAACTGTGAGTAAACGGTGTGGGAATTTATTAATTGTGGTGGAAAATGTTTTTTTAGCGGAACTTGTATTAAGTCTAAAAAGTATATTGATACTGCGGACTGAAGTTATATTGTTGCTGCTAACGATTTTAAGTTATGTGATAAGAGGTGCCAGAGACTTGGAAGGAAAGAAACCCAAAAAGGGGATCCTGCAAGCTATATCTAGGTAGTTACCTCAAGGTGTGATGTAAGAGAAAAATTGCTGTGATGTAAGAGAAAATACTGTTACGCTGTGCTGATGCTTCGAAGGCTTGTGCGAATATAATGTTGTATTGAGGCAACAAAGGTAAAAATAACGCTGTGCTGAGGCTTAGAATGCTTGTGCGTGTGCGGATATAACGTTGTATTGAGACAACGGAGGTCAAAATCGTTATTTATGCATGTGTAAGATAAGAAACGCAAAGGGTGAATAAAAGTATTAATGGGAGAAAATACAGGCTCTGGCGGAAAAATAAAGATAAAATATATAATAATATAGATAATAATAGGGAAAATAAAGGTTAAAGACATAATAATATAGATAATAATAGGCGGAAAAAATATAAATAAATAGATAATAATATAAAAGTATTACGGGCAGTATATGAAAATGAAAAAGGGAAAGAAAACTGCGATTGAGATAATAGCGGGGGTGTATCTTAAATGTATACAGGAGATAGAAACTATCTCCGATAAGTGGAAACAAAAAAAGAACTAAGAAAATGGTGGCAAAATGGCCGTTTGATAAGAAAAATATGCGGAGGAGAAGGAGAGTGTAATGGCGGCGGGTAGAAACTGAAGCGAAGAGGCGACTCCGCCTCCATATGACGTGTGGCCTTGGGAAGGAGGAGTGTGGAGAAGGGGGGTCAAAACAGGTGCAGAGGAACTTAGCTGGGTGATACAGAACTATAATTTTTTTTAAATAAAAAAAGAACAACACAGAAACCCATACGGTTTCGCGATAAGGGGGAGCTCCCCAAAATAGTAGGGCCATTAGTAATTAGGGTTGCTGTACCTCGATACATTCCCTGGTCCACTCAGGGCATGCAACATGTAATAACAAATCTCCCTGAGTTACAGAATGGAGTGAGCCACTGGTTCAGGGTGCTGGAGCAGGAGATGAGCGGCCGAATCTTGGCTGTCGGGGGCCTGAAGGCTCTCCTGGGGAAGGTTGTGGGGATGGAAACAATGCTGGACATATTCGAGCAGGCTGGCGCTGTCAGAGCCCAGATGCAAACCTACAGCAGTGGACAGTGGGCCATTTGACAATGTACGTGCTGCGCAGGTGGAGGCTGATAACCGAAAGGGACGCACAAACAGATCCCATAATGCCGTAAAGCCATACGGGAGGGGATGTCACCAGGAGTGCGGTGCCGCCTCGATGAGGTGGTGGGAATGAACACCATGACACACAGGGAGTTTGTGGATCATGTGGCGCATGCTGAAGATAGACCGCGAAAAGATGGAAAAAAGCTGGAAGATCAAGCAAAAGACATTCAAAGAAAACTACTGTGCAGCTGAAGGAGCTGGAAGCCAAAGAACAAAAGCACCCCCCACACCTGAACCATGGAGCAGCCCAATGGCGCCCCGCCAGCGGTGGTCTACAACTTCTCCGGCATCCCTCACCCAGTGGCCATGCAAGGTAATATACAAGGGGGGGAACTACAAATGGGTGGGAACCAAATGAAGGGAGGGCCAGGGAATGGTGGGCAAACCAATCAGTGGAAAGGGCAGCAGAGTCAGCGCAATTTTGATGATTCTGGTAGGGGTAGTATTTATGATAGCTGGTATTTATCTGATTCTAATTGGAGTAGATAATCAAAGTAAAAATAAAAGTAAACTTGGTGAACTAACGTAGTAAGTAGAGGAGTAACACATAGAACCAGACGCCTTCCTAAAGGTTCTTTGTCTCTTTTTATTTTCTTGCTCGTGTGAGCTTGTGGGTGAGGGACGTTGTCCCCGGTATTTGTATTTTGGTTTGTGTTTTTTCCTGAGCTGCGTCTCATGGTTCTTTATTTCCATGCCTAGTGTTTTTTCTGGGTTGTATGTTGTTATTTTGGTTTTGGTTTTTTAGGGTCATTTTATTCCAGCTTACAGCTGGGAGTGCCAGAAGCACCAACAGTGCCCCAGCGGACCCAGTACGAGAATTGCAAGCCGGCTCATCAGTGGAGGGACGTGCAGACCACATCCACTGGTTGGAAGATCAAGCCGGCTCACCAGTGGAGGGCCGTGCAGACCACATCCACTGGTTGGATCCAGGAGCCCACCTGTTACATGGACTATGGCAATTCCTCATGCTACGAATCAACATGTTAACAAAACTAAAAGAAGTGTGTGATAATTTTAATAGTTGAGTCACTTAGGATAATATATACAGCTGTGATACGGCTATGGCCAGTCAAATTACGCGGGATGCACTTGTGCAGAGAGTGTTGGAGGAACCATGGAAACGCCGTTATATTGAGGAGTCTGAGGCAATTGGATGCTGCTATAGCAGCAGGGGATGTGCAGGAACCCAACTTAGTATGGTGCATTGGCCAAGGGAGATATTCGGGGCCATAGGTTTTGACCCCGAAAGGGGGGAATGTAGGGGAAAATTCACAGAACGAAAGATCTCCCTCCTAAAAGCATGATAACCAATCACAAGTCAAAATCAGACTCCGCCTTAGTGAGCAGGCTGGTTCCTCCAAAACTCTCGACGATGTGTGCTAAAAGTTTATCAATATATCTGTATTAAAGTATGATATGTACCCTGTATAGTTTCAAACTGATTAACTGCTAAATTGTGCTAGGATTACACAGTGAGCCCAGCCAGCTGGCAGGGGGGGGGGCCGTCTTGAACTGTGTAGACCAAACTGTCAAGGACACGGGCAGAGCAAGATATGACTATACAGCTGATTTCTCCGGGACTCTCGATGTTTTATGCCAGGAGTGTATCTATTTGACCTAGAACATTAATTATAGCTGAGCTTATGAAAACGCAAGAAACCACAGTGAAAACTGTTGAAATGAGAGCAAAGAATGCTACGTACATTTACTCCCTTAGAAGAGAATAATTAATCAAATGTTTAGTATGTCTGTAGATTAGAAAATTATATTAGAAGTGAATATTAATGAAATGTTTAGTTTGTCTGTATATTTTCAATGATTCCTGCTGCTTAGTTCGTCTTATAAAAGCGAAAGATACAGAGTGACGTGTATGGATGACGTGTTAGAGGGAGGGCATCCAGAACTTTCTGAGGTCTGGTAGTTTGCCAAGAGCAGGTGCGGGGTGAAGTGAGGACACGTAGTTGGCAGAATGCCCTGAACTTTGTACAGACTTGGCAGAGCATAAGGACCGTTGGCAATTTGCCACAATGACGTTGTGGGAGGAGCGTTGGGAGGAGTTACGATAAGAAAAGTGTGGGTGATTTGCCAGAATGCGGTTTGAGGAGGAGTTGTAGGTGGAGTAACTGTGTATAAAATGGGTGTACAAATGCCAGTCGGGGTTCAGTTCTGGAGAGCTGATCCGGCTTTATGCACGTGTGCTAATAAAGTCTGATTTTCCTGAAGATCTTGCTGCCTGGTGTCGTCTTTTCCCTCGCGAAGATGTTTTTCGACAAATTGAAGATTTGGACTCTGTCGTTTCCTAGACACGACAGTGACAGCCGTTATGTCATGTGTGGATAAGAAAGTCTGCCAAATGCCAATAATGTAATGTAATGTAATGTGTGTGACAGTGTTATGTCATGTGTGTGACAGTGTTATGTCAGCCTTATGGTGAGGGGTTAAAGTAAAGTGTTACCACATAATTAACTGCCTTATGAAACTGAACTGCAAATTTAAAGAGCCAGCTTCTACAACGTTCAATATCCATGCAGTGGCATGTATGGTACAGGAGTGCAGGGAACATGACTGTAATCTCTACCACATGCTAAATAAACCCCTGTGTTTTCCCTGTAAAAGACGGGATGTCGTAATGGGATTAACGGCCCATATTATGTTCAATTAAACAGAACGTGGGCCTACATGAAAGCACATCAAGCTGAGCCTCAGTCTGCCTCAGCCTGGCTGCCATTTTACAAATCCGGTAAATTACAGTAAAACTACACAGTTTGACATGGTGTCAGTGATGCAGCGAGAGAGAGAGAGAGAGAGAGAGAGAGAGAGAGAGAGACAGAGAGGGTGAGAGAGAGAGAGAGAGAGACAGAGAGGGTGAGCGAGAGAGAGACAGAGAGAGAGAAATAGCCTTTCATATGACATGGATAATTTGGTTCTTTGGACCAGCCAGCCCAATGGACACAACCTATCCAGGGGGCAGCCTGTAGCCTAGTGGCTAAGGTGCTTGACTGGGAAGGTTGGCAGTTCATCCCAGGAAGTAGCCACGATAAGACCTGCACAGCTGTTGGGCCCTTGGGCAAGGCCCTTAACCCCGCATTGTTCCAGGAGGTATTGTTCCCTGCTTAGTCTAACCTACTGTAAGTTGCTTCTGGATAAAAGCGTCAGCTCAATAACAAATGTAACGCATGATATGCAAGTCCTACAGTGTGTCTGACTTCCAGGGCAATTTTTCCTCACCTCTGTCTCTGTACTCTGGAGGCTGTTGGGAAGCACGTGTAGATCCATTAAGAGTCGAGGTATGGGCATAATACTCCCATAATTCCCCTCACAGGCGAAGACTGAGCCCCAGCGGGCAGTTGAGAGTGGCCCCAAGCAGTCTTCCTGGTTTAGAAACAGCGCAGTGTGAAACACACATGGAACATACTGGACCTCAATGCATGAGAATGTCCTAAAAACATTTTTATTTCAGCAAACCTGCAGTTACCTGTGTCCCCAGAGTACATCAATCACTACGTGTTTCATGAAACATGTTTCTGTGCACAACCAAACTCTCCAAACGTTCAGATGACAGGCTGCTACATGGACGAAAAGCAACAACTGCTCAGCAGGGGTTTTGCCCGAAAAGTGACACAGACTTATCGGTTTTCTGAACTAAAATGGAGCCACTCCTAAAAGGTAAGAGGTAAGAGCAGTCAGAGGGCAGAGGGTTGCCGATTCGATGCCCTGGGTGTGTTGAAGTGTCCCTGAGCAAGACACCTAACCCCCAATTGCTCCTGATGAGCTAATTGTTAGCATGTATGGCCGCCTATTGCTGTTGGTGTGTGTGTGTGAATGCAAGGCATCAATTGTAAAGAGCTTTGGATAAAATCACGATATAAATGCAGTCCATTTTCTTTTTTGTTTGAATTCCCTGTTTAACGGTGCACAATTCCTCTTAATTTTCCATCTTGTGATGAGAAGCAAATTGATTGAATTTTCTTCCCTAGCTTAAAAAAAACAACACAGCCCATTCGCTGGCAAAGTCAGCGGAAATCTGTTTCAGGTTTTCCAATCGTTTCCTAATGGGCTTCGAGAGAAGAAAAAAAAAAAAAAAAGAGAAAAAAAAAAGGAATAACTGCTCATATCTTCTGAAAAGCCTGATATAATATTAGAATTTCCACCGCTGTGAAAGCCATTAGAACGTAAACTGACACGGCGTGATCGTGTGTTTCCACTGTCACCGGGGAGGAAACTGTATGTAGCGCTGTAGCTCTGCCGCTTCTGAATTCTGAAGCTTCTGAACCCCCCCCTCCCCCCCCCGCCCCCCCCGGACACGGCACAGCGAGAGCCGACAATTTTCAGCCTCGCTCTCACGCGCCCAGCGAGTGGAACGTAGGATACAGGGGGGTTCCGCATCATCGCTGCCCGACAACTTCTGACATTTAAAGCAAATATCTGTATTTTTCCGTTTTTTAAAAGTTATTTTTCCATGTCGTTATTAAATTGATTTTTTACAGCTGTAGTTCCCCCCCCCCCCCTTACTATTATGGTGCATCTAATCATATACTTATATTTATAAAACTAAATAAATGGCAATGTCGATTCATATCTTTGCAGACTGCATGTCTATATACACTCACAGGGCACTATATTAGGAACACCTGTTCACCTACGTATTCATGCGATTATCTAATCAGCAATTGGCAGCAGTGCAATGCATAGAATCATGCAGATATGGGTCAGGAGCTTCAGTTAACGTTCACGTCGACCATCAGAATGGGGGAAAACGTTACGTTGACCGTGGAATGATCGTTGCTGCCTGACAGTATTACATATCAAAAAATAGATTGCATAGAACATAAATAATAATTTTGCCTACACCCGATACATGGTAAACCACACACACACACACACACACACACACACTGATGGACAAATTTGGATTTCTCAGGAGGGTTCCATGGAGGATCAGACTGTACAAATTTTAACTTCCCACATAATTTACTGAATTAGCCTGTGAACTCTGCTGCGCTGCAGCGTTACCGTGAGGCAGGAGCATATATAATATAATATTCAGCCGAGCAGGAGACGAACCCGTCTCCTCCATTTCCCGACCACCTAATAACACAAACACACCGCCGCCGTCTCAGGCACAGTTGCGGCTCCTCCGGGTGAAAATCGGTCACGAGGACCGAACGCGGTATTCGCCGAGCAGCGTACGAATAGGCGGGCAGGACCGGCCGTTTGCCAGCCCCGTGGAAGCACCGATCTGTGGTGTGAGGGACGAACTGCGGCGAAGGCCAGATTTCCAGCGCTGGAGAAAAACGCAGGCAATATTTGCTGTCGTTTTTTTTTCCGCGTCGGGAGATGGTGAGAGGATCTGACTGTTAGCTATGATATACTGGGCCTACTGGCACTCGGGGCAGCCTGGATCTGATTCGTAGCGCTTTTGAAGCGAGCCGCGCTCATCTGTTTCGCTTCCACAACAATGACCGAAACCATAAACTCGCCGTTCCTAGGGAACAATGACGACCGTTGTGTCTCGGCGTAGGCCAATTTCAATTTCGCACAAGCACAGAACATTAGCCTACATTCAGGAAAGAGTGCATTTTTTCCTTCATATTCAGGGGCCGAAGTGGCCAGAACGGGTTTAACTGAGCCGGGCTGTTTCGGATTATTTATTAAACGTGAATAATGGTAGCGTACAAGTAAAAGTACGAAACTGATTAAGGAAATTATATGAAAAAATGGGAACTAAAAATAATGCAACTATTACTTGCGTAAAAGGAATTTGGCCCACATTATTAAATATCAAGAGCTCAGGAAGGACAGCACTGAGATGACAAAGATTCATAAACTACAGAAAGGCCTCTTGGGAACTACAAATACCAGGGGTGCACAGCAATCAGCTTCAGGATTTTGTGCCAACTTCTCCCCTCAATTATTTAATTAGCTAAATAATGTCTTGAGCAGGCGGCACGGATGGTGCAGTGGGTAGCACTGGGTTTGAATCCCCGTCGGCCCGGCCTCTCTGTGTGGAGTTTGAATGTTCTCCCTGCGTTTGCGTGGGTTTCCTCCGCGTACTCCGGTTTCCTCCCACAGTCCAAAAACATGCAGGTTAGGCTGACTGGAGAGTCTAAATTGCCCGTAGGTGTGAATGGTGTGTGTGCCCTGCGATGGACTGGCGACCTGTCCAGGGTGTATTCCTGCCTTTCGCCCAATGTATGCTGGGATAGGCTCCAGCCCCCCTGCAACCCTGTTCAGGATAAGTGGGTTAGGATAATGAATGAATGAGACATTTGTATATGCACCGGCTACAGAAAAGCCAGCTCACAGACCGGCCCTCCAGGACCGGAGTTGTGCACCCCTGACATATGCTTTGTGAAAGATTTAGATTTTAACACATCCTAACATTCAACATTCTAACATTTAACACTCAGATCCTCCAGTAACCATGGTTACATGTTGTTGGGGTTTTATTCTGATTGGATTGAGTTTTAAATGGGGGTGAGCTACTGTCCAGCATCATTATTTCTCCATGTCTCACTGTTGGCAATTTCTTGGGATCTCCATAACAGGAAAGAGTCAAATCTGCTTCATCATCAGTTAACAAGGGGCATATTTATTTATATACTTGTTTTGCACTAGTGCCCTCTGTCACTGTTAAAAAGTAAAAGATGTGAATATATATCTATTACCTTGAGACAGTAGACACTAATCAGAAAAATATTCTGGACTTTCAGAAGGCGAATGGCAAACAAAGGCTAACAAAGCGCAAAATCAAATAAGACTTAATATTCTTTACACCATAGGCAAGCTATCAGAGCTTAGCAACCAAAGGAGACTATCTGAATGAATGATTCACTTCTCTGCTAATCAAGATCATATGTCACCAAAGCTGAACAAGCTCAAGTTGATTTCAAGATCAGGAAGGAGGACGGAGCACTTATCGACACCACTTACTTTGAGCTTTTGTTCTAATGGGCCAGGTCATCGCAGTTCAACGCGCTTTGAAAAGGCCCATTATTCAAACAGCGCCGAGTGGATTTACTTTAAATAAGCGTGTACATCTAAACACATTTCGGAAATGGCCTGGTTTCAATCACAATTTCTCCTCAATGTTGACCTGCAAACAAATGCAAATTTGTATTTTTTTTCTTACGAGTTCTGCAAATTCAGCAGCTACTAAAATGTACTTGCCAATTGATGTCTGGACAGAAAATGTCACATTACTTTGAGTGAATGTTAATGAAACTTTTTTGGAAACTGAATTCAAGCCAATGTTTTCAAAAAGCCAAAGTATGTTTAAATGCATATTTTATTGTCAGTGGTGATCAAATGCAATGAACAGGAACCCAGTAATGTAGACTCACCGTGTTCCCAACAGAACATGGGAAACTGGCTGTTTCCACCAGAAATTAACGTCCAGTCAATGGTAGTTTTTCTCCTGAGGAATGTGGTTTATGATTATGGGTGCTTATTGACTATACCAGACACTAAAACACTTTGATTGACGTGAATTGGACCAAAATTTATACACAACGTCCCTGTGTTTGGAAGACCGTGTTAGCTCACAATGGTCCACAAACACTGTATAAGCCAGCCCGGTTCGTAGTCTCTGTCAAAGTGAATCACCATTACCATGTAATTGTATGCTGAGATGGATTGCGTAAGTGATTCTTACCAAGTTTTGATGAAAACGGAAGGAATTGGACCTGACACACACACAAAAACAAAAGCCGATCTGGAAGTAATTTTTTATTTGTTTGTTATTAACGTCGCAATGTTCGGAACATCGTGAGCTAACTTGTTTTTCGGAACACGGTTGCTGTGTCCGAAACCGAAAAAATGCTGTCTTATTAGGCAGCATTATAAGGTAGGGAGGCATCGAGTGAAGTCCGAATCCAAAGTGTGTAAGAAATGTTATCTTCTAAGGTGCCTTCATTTGACCGATGTATCTTTTGCCGGGCATGATATCCCATGATCCTTTGGGATTAATTTTATGCTTCTTACTTCCGTTAAATTAATGGCGGCTGGAAACAGCGGCAGAGTTTGCAAAGCACTGTAAAAGAGCTCGTCCACAACTGCAAGTATACAGCGAGCTCGATATTTTGTTTTAGTTATACTTTGTTGTTAACAAAATGGCCTCCGTGACCTAACCAGCTAAATTGCTTGTAATTGCGGCTTATTTTCGAGCTTAGCTCTGCTTCTTTTCACGGATAAACGCCTGGGAAACGCGCAAAGACACGAGCGCGTTGCGTAGCCTACAGGTCGAGAGTTATTTACAGTTCCCCCGTTACAGCTTTTTAACTTTTGCCCACAGCTACAATAATACAATCGAAAGCGTCAATTAAACTTACATTTTCGGGGTGCTCCGACGCTTCAACGCCACGGAAAACCTGGGCCCTCTAGCTGTGATCTTTAATTTGGCGCCCATTGTGACCGCGAGCTCTTCCTCTGCCCCGTTACCCCGACTACAACACCTCCGGAAGCTTGTCGGATCTCACGACAGATGAATATGGAGCCTTCAAAAGCATATTTCATCCAACCATAAATATTTAATGTGTGACAGCTACATACTTGTTAATTCAGGGCAAGTTCTCAATTCAGTTAAGTGCAGGTAACTGCGCTGCTGAGTTCTCTGTGACCAGAAGGTCATACTTTTAGTTTCCTTCAAAACAGGGGTGGGTAATTTTTGTGTGTTTTTTCCCCCACCAATAACCCTGGCTAAATGAGCTAATTGGCTGTGTACACCAACAGTCTTTGGTAGTCATTCATGCTTATCATATTTTTTAGATAGACTTTTGGAAGTTTATCGCAGTGCAGTTAATTCAGTTAAGTGCAGGTAACTGCGCTGCTGAGTTCTCTGTAATGCTTATTTCTCAATATTACACACCCTTAATATGACTATGTTTTTACATATTTTTTAGATAGACTTTTGGAAGTTTATCGCAGTGCAGTTAATTCAGTTAAGTGCAGGTAACTGCGCTGCTGAGTTCTCTGTGACCAGAAGGTCATACTTTTAGTTTCCTTCAAAACAGGGGTGGGTAATTTTTGTGTGTTTTTTTTCCCCACCAATTACACTGGCTAAATGAGCTAATTGGCTGTGTACACCAACAGTCTTTGGTAGTCATTCATGCTTATCAAATGTGGTTAAAATGTCAGATGTCATCAATGTTAGGGCTAATTAAATAATTAAGACCAGAAGTTGGCGCAAAATCCAGAAATGGATAGTCCTCCTAACTTCACTTCTGCTTGAAATGGTGGAACTTAATCTGCTTTTGCTGTCGTAGTGGCAGTCGGGGGTGCATAGAGTTGAATCTTGGGCCTTGCTTTGCTTTCATAGATTTGCCATATGATGGTATTTCTTTGGTTCTGTGAAGACGTAGGCATCTTCACTATGCATTTGTTTGATGATTGAAATGTTTTTAAATGTCCTAAGTTAAGGGAACATACCTTATGTTTTAACCACTCTGTTATAATTCTAGTCTGCTTTAAACTACTAATTCATCTCTGGATCTGTGAATAATTAATGGTTGCACACCTGATGGTGATTGCAAATGCAGGTGTGTGAAAGATACTATTATGTAATGGGCAGAGATGTTTTTGTAAACAACTTCTGTTTCTCCTTGTGGTTTTGCAAATGCTTTTATCTAATGCTCCATGATGTTTCTGTTTTCCTTCTGTACAGCAAAGCAATGGTTTTGTCTTAGGATTGCAATATGTATATTCCATTTGTCCATAGGGATATTATTCTAATTGTTAACTTCATATGACTTGCCACAAGAAAAAAAGGTATTTTTTTCAGGAACGGATAACTTTGTAGTGAATAAGCCTGGCATTTATATTAAAAAAAAACCTAGAACATGGTAGAAGTCCGCATTTAAACAATCAATGTTTATATTCACCTGAAGTGTATCAACTACTTTTATGGTTTGCCGTTTGTCTGAAATCTTTTGTGTTCTTATTTTCATAGGTACCAATACATTTATTTGTTTTTTTGCCACATTTCTTCTGGTTTGCAGTCTTTATATTCAACGAAGGTGGCTTTGGACAACTCGTATCTATTGCTGGAGACAAGTAAAAGCTCCTAGTCTGAAAACATGCATACGGCACCATATATGTAACCGTGTCTGGCAGCAGGAGATCGCCGCAGATATTTTTCCAGTGGTGGGGGCTGGGGCAAAGAAAACCCCCAAAACAAATGGCTTTTTTTATTTCAAACGACAGAGCCACTTTTTTTTAGCAAACTGCCTACACGCTGACTACACTGTGGTCTTTACGAGGTTCTTGCTGTCTACTAAGCAAAGGGCTCCCCCATTAGCCTCTCCTGCTGACACAGAAGACAAAGCCGTCGGTAAAGGATTCTGGGAACTTGGAGTAAGAGCTGTGTTCATGAGGGGGCAAGTCTCCATTTTGTTTTGTGGAATAGAGCTCTTGTTCGAAAAAAGTGAAATAAAAATGGGTAATTCCTTTTGGAGCACATATTGTTCCTGGTCTTATTTATTCTTGTTTGTTTATGCAGAGTGTTATGAAAGTCCCCCTGGTTACCAAGTTTACATTCCCTGGCGATGACTCTATTGGATAGATTAATGCTTATTTCTCAATATTACACACCCTTAATATGACTATGTTTTTACATATTTTTTAGATAGACTTTTGGAAGTTTATCGCAGTGCAGTTGCTAAGAGCCCTAAAACTTCCTTTTCTTTTGTTGTTTACTGTTCCCGTTTGATCCAGGCTGTTAAAACGGCGAACCAAAGTTTGTTTAACGTTTGAGGAATTTGCAGCGCGTTTGTCTTCTTAGACTTCTTAGAGAATGTGTAATGCATACTGCTGTGCTATCCCCCATCTGCTCTGTCCAAGGGAGCGAGAGAAAGACCTCTGTGTTAGAGTACAGCTCCTGTCCCAGTGTGGGGTGGGAGGAAGGGGGGTGGTGGTTAAACAGAAGGAAGTGTGAGACATGCACAGAGCTAGCGGGGTTAGGGTTACGGGAGGGGGAAGGGGGGGGGGGGGGGGTTGGTAGTGACTGGATTGGAGGGGTGGGATGGGGTAGGGGAACTTTTATCTGGACCTTAGTCGAACGAATGATGGCTTCCAGGGGGATGGCACAGGAGTAGGGGAAGATGAGCAAGACCCATGAATCCTATGAAGTAATGATGGGGGGGGGGGGGGCAGTGGAGGTGGTGTTGTTCTCAGGGCTAGGGGGCAAAGGGCAGGTATTTCACACCCCTCTGAGTTCAGGGCACATCACAGGGTGCGGAGCTTCTTCCGAACTGACCCGGCGTTTGGTCGGGAGTGTCTCCGCTTGACGGATGGGGGCCGGAGGTGCGTGCGTCTGGCTCTCCGCGGCGTCTCAGGAAGGGGCTTGTTTCTGCTCCAGCGACATCAGACCTCCCAAACGCACACAGTTTATTCCGCTCCATTCGGCTAGCATTAAAGCGATAAACTCATGACCATAAGTCTACGGCTACTCCGGCTCAAAGAGGCCGGGGGGGTGGGGGTTGATATTGGGAGCGGTGAAAGTTGTGAAAGTGTTGCGCATTGCTTTTCTCACATTTTTTCTCCGGTGAGAAAAATCAGGGACGCTTTTGTGTACTAACCTAATTGGGTCCAGCCATTAACAAAAAATAAAACAAAAAAATAAATAAGGATCAAACAAAACCGCACACTTGTTTTCTAAGTTTGAACTGCAGGTAAGGCCTTTCGAGAAGTGAAAACACATGTGGGTTTTTTATTTTTTATTTTTTTTAAGGAGCTGGATGCTCTGTTGGCTCGCCCGCGCCGCGAGCGGAAAAGCAGCCGGCCGGAGTCGCCGGGTCATGTGACCCGTCTCCCGGCAGGCCCTCGCTCCCCCGCAGGGTTAGGGCCCGGGCCTGTTGCCAGGGCCTCTCGGCGACCGACGGATTCCCCGCCTGCGGTGTCCTCCACGTGTGCGGGCCGGCCGCGACGAGCGCCCACCGGCTTCCGGGAAGACCGCTCAGCGTTCCTGGGAAACTGCACGGCGTTCCGGGGAAACCGCTCAGCATTCCGGGGAAACCGCACGGTCCTGTTCCCCGTGACCACGCCTCCCAATCCCTTAGTCACGGCCCCTTACTTGCGTCCCATGTAATCTGGCCACCTTGACCCAGCCCAGCCCACCCCACCCCGCCGTCCTGCTGCAACCCCACTTCTTACTTATTACTTATTACTTACTAGGGGCTCAGCCGGTAAGTGTGGTTGTGTGGCAGCCAGTCGCCGTTGGTGTGTGTGTGTGTGAGTGTATGTGTGTGAATGGGTGAATGAGAAGCATAAAAGGTACAGCATTTCCGATAAAGGGGCTATATAAATGCAGATCATTTTCCATTACCCTTCTTTAATTCTCATACCCCAAACCCCTCCCCCCAAAAAATTTTAAACATACTCCTTCTACTCACCCCTTCCTGGTCTATACTACCCAGCCTCTCCCTAAATATACTAAGCTCTTAAAATTTATTATAAAATATATCGTTTTTTTTGCTATGCGACAGTGCATCACACCAAGCTTTTCATACCAAGTAGGCCTTTATCTATACTCAGAGGTTGCCAGGCAACCATAAATCATAAATGAAACCATAAATCCACTTTCTTTCGAAGGAACTTGAGGATCTGCACTCGTTTTTGAAAAGTGCTCAACCACCTGCATCCTCTTGAACTGTGGAACGGGAATTTGCCAGAGGTGTTGAAAAAATCGGATCACGTTATGGCTATATATCACTCCCTTAGAGACTTGGTTTTCTCAGAAGGAGATGATATTGATAGCAGGACACGAGTGATCTATTAGGTTTGTACAGTGCAGTTCACTCATGGAGCTAGTTAGCTTGGACAAGTTATCTTTAATTTTTGGCCCAAATGCATCACATGGGATGAAAGAATGCCGTGTCAGAAACATAAGCTCTATAGGTTTTTCAGTTGACGTCAAACTCTACTAAGCTACACGTAAGACCAGCAGTCAGCACTCGAAACTAGATATTGCATTACAAAGGTACAATATCATTATATAATGGTCATTATATAATAATAAAAGCTATTGACAAATGAGGTTTATAAACTATGTCTCTTTGGCATAAAATTAGGGGAGTCTGCCTTACGTTCTGTGAATCGGGCCATCCTGGGCTGGAAGCAGGGTGTTTAGAAATAGGAGAATCTTCTAGAATGATGGCTTCCCTCATTGCTGATGTATGATCTCAATGCTGTTGACGTGATGGCACGGCCATCGGCTGCCCTGATGCAATGCATGACATCACCCGACATCCCAGCATTTTCCAGGGTACGTCTTAAATTTCTGTCCCTTTCCCTTCCCATGGTTTTGATTATTGTGACGTTTCATTTCCGAAGATAAATAAAACACTTCCAGCTGCCTCATGAGTCAACCGAATGTTTTTATTTGTGTGCATGTGTGCGCGTATGTTAGGTAAAAACATAAAGAATACCCAAAATGCAGGGTGGTGCAGTGGGTAGCACTGCTGCCTCATAGCAAGGAGGTCCTGGGTTCGAATCCCGATCGGCCGGGGCCTCTCTGTGTGGAGTTTGCGTGTTTGCGTGGGTTTCCTCCAGGTAATCCAGTTTCCTCCCGCAGTCCAAAGACATGCAGGTTAGGCTGATTGGAGAGTCTAAATTGGCCGTAGGTATGAGTGTGTGAGTGAATGGTGTGTGTGCCCTGCGATGGACTGGCGACCTGTCCAGGGTGTATTCCTGCCTTTCACCCAATGTATGCTGGGACAGGCTCCAGCCCCCCTGTGACCCTGTTCAGGATAAGCGGGTTCAGATGATGATGGATGGAAGTATATTTCTCTGAAATTGTATGCATTCATAATATAAGTTTACAAATGTACTGCAGCTTGAAGCAAATTACCTCTGAATCTAGTCTGGGGAGAACAGCTTTACCTGTTATTATAAAGCCTGACTACTCATTATAATAATTTATTCGCTGCTTGGACCCCTAATAATAATAATATAATAATAATAATAATAGTAATAATCATCATTAGAATGACATATAAAATATTTATTTATGAAACAAGATAATCTCTTAACACTTGCACATTTGTTTTAAAAATGTATATCAAACAAGGATATCAGAAAGAATTTACATTTGTGCATCACAAAATATCATACAAAACACAAAATATAATATGCTAGCTATTAAACAATAATGCTATACATAACAAAACCAGTCTAGTTTACATTGCCAATGTCTTGATCCATATGATTCAGCCTATTCAGGAGAGGTACCTCTAAAGTTACAATGCTTTTAATTACTGCACAGGGTTTAATTTCTGGCAAGGTAAAAATACAAACGAACATCTGTCTGCTCCATCAAAATGGGCTCTTGACATTGGTTCAATATTTACTCGCATTAAAATGTTATGGCTGCATCCCATCTGACACTTTCTCCGTCCCACAATGCTCTGCCTCAATGATATATGACCACTGGCCAATGAAATCAGCACAGCTTTTACACTTAACATTTCTGCAGCGAACATTCTTAAAGTCACAGTGTTGATGTAGCACTCGCTATAGACCTGGCATTTTGGTGCAGTCACAGTCTGCTTCCAACCGCGCAAAAATAAACCGTAAAGTAGTTTTGTTTTTGTCTTGCAGGTTCTAAGGATAAAGGTGGCACAGCTGTAATGTAATGCTTATCAGGCGAATATATTGATCAAGCAATGCGCAAAGTAGCATTCCCAACGAAAAATGTCTTTAAAGTGTATTTGGTCTTGATGTTTGGAAAATGTTTTAGTTGTTTGCACTTCAATTGTGAAATTTCGTCAGTGTGAACAAATAAATAAGTATTTACAATCTGGCAGCAACAACAACAAAAAAGAAAAAAACCTATTAAAAAAAAAAATCAACAAATCATTTTTAATGTTGGAAGAAAAACATAAATAATTTACAGAAGAAATTATAATACACTCTAAATATAAACATCTTCATCCTCCTGGCAATAATACTCTTTTTAAAAAAAAACACTTGCTTGAAAAGGATCCCTCTTTGGGTATAGAAACCAACTAAAACACACAACAAACTAACCTTTAAAAAGGCACATATTCAAGATGGCAGGAAACAATGTGGTAATGATAAAAAGCTATTTGTGCAATTAAGATCGATGCTGCTGTGTGGAGAGATAGGGAAAGCAAAGCCACTGAATGTGGATTTCACCAAGCTGTTTGTGAGGTGGAGAGACGTTACCTCAGCTTTGCCTTCTTAGATTTACAGACCAAAAGCTTCTAAATAATGTTGTGAACTAATATTTGTCAACTCTTGTACCTGGTCACAAGATGTTCTTATAACAGGAGTGAATGAAGGTGATGCGGATAAAATAAAATAAAAATTAACAGTACAAAAAAAAACTGCAAAAGTGGTTGTACTTCTAATGATCTCTTTAAAACAATGACAATGTACATGTTTTGCATGATCCCCCCCAACCAAAATTTGGTGCATATCTAAAAAAAAAAATACTACATTTAATGTTTAAGGGTGTGTCAAACACATGAGGCAAAAATGGTTCTTCCCTCTGATTGGTTTCTGATTGGTAGAGCAGAGAGCATGGATTGGGCCCTGAGGTTGTGACGCTCCATCTGATTGGTTGAGCCAGCAAAGGGGAAGGGCTCGATGACCAGGAAGTGATTGAGGTGAGCCTATGCAGCACTGCATCCGTTCCAAAATCAAATGCAGCTCAGTTATCTAAGGAAAAAGGCAAAAAACGCATTGCATATTACAAACACAGAACTATTTGATCAAGAAAAAAAAAAACTATTGAAAAGCCTGAAGGAAACATGAAGCAATCCGTGCAGGACAATGTGCGTGAAAAGCAGCATTCCCATACTCAAACAATTGTGAACTTAGGAGACATTAACAGCCTTTTTAAGCACAAGACCGGGACACGACAAGCACAAATGACACATGTCACAACCGCCAACATAGAACAGACACGCCCTGCCACCATTACCTTTTGAACATAGAGGGAAGATCCGGATTATCTGAGAGTTGAAAGAAAGTTTATATAATACATTTTATTTCTAGACCTCTTTTCAAGGTACTCAAAGACGCTTAAAATGTTTATGTTGTCTTCATGGCTAAAATAACAATTGCCCACAAAGTGCAGATAAATCATTTTAATTCCACAATTGAATAAAATTACTTTAATGTAGTAGGAACACTGTACTATAGCTGTACTATATGATAAACTGAAAGCTACTGTCCTCTGCAATATTCCCTTTTAGAAGAAAAACTGATAGATGATCATGACTCATAATACATTAAAATGTCAGCATAAGAGGTACTTTCAGTGGTTATATCATTGAGTTGTCACAGTTAAAATGAACAGACTGAGCCAAAGTGATATTTTAATCACCTGTAATTGTCTATCTAATTAGATATGCACACAGTGGATAGCAGTCCAGAAGATTCACGGCAAGTCATAAATAAATAACTGTTTTGAAATCTAATGTCCCAACATGGCCACCTAGCTTTGTTGTGTGTTGGCCGTGTTCAACGGGCCGAAGTGTTCAGGTGACTGTTTCTACGCGTGTTACTGAAAACGGGGCATCTGATGCTCACCTCTGCACTCGTATTTGAGATCGGAGAAGAAGACGAGCTCTTGGGAGAAGACGAACAGCCCTAGCCGCCCGCCGGCGAAGGTTGTGTCGTAGATGGGACCCGAGTCGGCCATGATGGCCTTTCCTTCGTAAACCACCACCCTGCAAATGACAGATTAAAAGCGCGGTCAACTCCCCCGTTCCTTCCACGATGAATTCTGCTGGCCACATGACCGAGTCCGGTCGGTGCATGATGGGAGATTCCTCACCTAATGAAGCCGGTCTTTGGTCTGTGGATCAGGTGCCACCTGTAGGCGGTGTAATCCTTCCAGCCGATGTTCTTGGGGTCGTGCCACAAGGTGCGGACCTGAAGGGCATTCAGAAAACAGGAAACGCATTCAAGAACCACAGTAGGGAGGAACTCTTTTCTTGTACCACAGTGTGGAAGAAACCATTAGTGGATCACGGTACAGATTTGGGACAAGACTGTTTACTTGAATCACCTGAACGTCTCGATAGCTTGATGTCTCTAGACCTACATATCTACCTAGGTGAAAACCTGCCTATATTTGGTTGAAAAGTGAAAGGTTTCTGGCCAACTTGGAGGCTATATCCAGAAATTGGGGCTAAATTAGTCTGTTTCTGTCAAAACATCTCTCAGTCTCAGATGTACAGCCCTCCAGATGTCTAAATCGGTCTAGATTCCATCACTGGGATATGGCACTTGACGAAGGGAAGTGAGTTACAGGGTGTGGCCGTTTGCCCGACGCTCACCTGTCCTGGGGTGTTGCCCGTGTGCCACAGCGCGTTCCTCAGGTGTTCGCCGGTGCCCGTGGTGGAGTTGACCACTTTGAGCGAGACGCCGGAGATGCCGAAGGCCTTGGAGGGCTTGTCCTCCCAGTAGGTCTGGGTGATCTGCTTCCACATCACCGCGTAGAAGCGGCCGCTGGACTGGTAGCCGAACACGAAGCCCGCGTAGTCGTCGTCCCGGTCCGTGTTCACGTAGAACGTGCCGCTGAAGTCCACGGCGTTGAACTCATCGAAACCTACAGGGGGGGCGAGAGACGGTAACGTCAACTCCTCACGTTCTATACCGAATTATTACATCTCTGCGGAAGAAAAAAAAACTGCTCAAGCTGCTTTTTGAAACAGCTGGTTGACCAGTTCAGACCAGCTTAGCCGATTGCTCAATAGCCAATTTAGTGTAGTCTTAAAAGCGATAATTTTTTCCTGTGTCAGATGTCTAGCATTCTAATATTTTTGAGAACCTTTCTCTACATGAGAAAATGTAGTGCCCCCAGCCTACCATATGAGCCACCACTAACCGGAAAAATAACCCTAGGGGAAACATAACATAACTTAACATAACTTGACATAACAATGGCCATTCAGCCCAGCAATGCTCGCCTTTTCCAACCACTAAATTATACCTACTGCTTAGTTCGCCTAAAAGCCAAATAGTATCTTGCACTGTATCAAACCTGGTCTTGGAAAAACTCCTCCATGTCCACTACATGTCCTGGCAAGCTATTCCACCATGTACAATATACATGTGAGCAGCGCTGTGTGACTCACCCACTGCGATGCCTGGGTCAGAGTTGGCGGTCTGCACCAGCTCCTTGCCCTGGTGCCGGACCACCCAGTTGGGATCGATCTGGGCCGTGCCCTTGGGGTCCAGGTGCACCATCTGGAACTTCCTGAAGTCGGTGACGCTGATCTCGTTGTTCTCGGGGCAGACGTCGAAGATGTCGGGAATGTTGTCGTTGTCGAAGTCGTCCTTGCAGGCATCTCCCCTGCCGTCTCCTATCGAGGGAAGAGACCGGGATGCCGAACGTCAGTCGGAAATATCGGCTGGCCATTACACGTGTGTGTGTGTGTGTGTGTGTGTGTGTGAAGGGGAACCCCAGTTTAAGCTCTGTGTTCTAATAATATTCCCTCAACAAAGGCCCGACATTTCAAACTAATCAGTCAAATGTCAATGAGTAATTTAATTATGTAAGGAAAAAGACATCAGGCTTAATATCAGCAAGCAGCAAACCCCAGTTAGCCCGACTTGACCTTGTTAGGGGTCAAAGTTGTTCAATCTGGGCACAGCTTCAAAAAATCCACAACTGATTACCAGTATGCTGGTATATTTACATGGTTGTTTTGTTGGAAGGGTTATTGAGACGGCATAATTTAAAGCTTTGGTAATCTGACTTTAAGATCTCCTTTCTGAAAAGCAATCGGAGAGGCTACAACGACATAGTTCTGGCCTACGGTGAGATTTCATTAAAATTAATGGGGAAAAAAAACAATTCCAACAAGCGAACCTAGCTTGAATTCAACATCCTGCGCCAAGTGCAATAAGAAATATCAGCCATCTTCTCATTTGATACATGTAACTGTATTAGAATGTGAAGTCTATTAAAAACAGGCGCGGCACACTGAAACCGAAAACCCCAAGGCTGGCTCTTCGTGCTAACTTTTAGCCCTCAATAAAACAGCCTCACAAGAGGAAGCTCATTCTGCCCAGTGCATTGTTGTTGTTCTGCCTGACTCGGGCCTCTCAAATTAACACCGCGTGGGAAAAGTGGGAAGGCACCTGGCATAGATGCTTCCTTCCAACAAATCATTTCCAGTTATGCTCACAAGCCAAATCCACTTTCCTCAAGGTAAGGGGCGGCCTGTAGCGTAGTGGTTAAGGTACATGACTCGGACCCGCAAGGTCGGTGGTTCGATCCCTGGTGTAGCCACAATAAGATCTGTTGTTGGGCCCTTGAGCAAGGTCCTAAACCCTACTCCAGGGGAAGATTGTCTCCTGCTTAGTCTAATCAACTGTACCTTGCTCTGGATGAGAGCGTCTGCCAAATGCCAGTAATGTAATGTAACACTTGTGTGCAGCTCTCCAGGACCAGGAGTAAGGCATTAACATGTTGGGGTAACTTTGTCACCAAATAACAGAGTTAATGTCGATGAGAATTATGTCCTCATTGGCAGCTGAATTTATTTAGTATAATGCTGATATCATATAGCATTCACAATGGCCCTGGGCCCAGCATCCTGCCTTACGACCTGACTCTGCTTAACTTCAGACATAGTGTAAAAGCGTGTAGCGGCAATCCGATGGGAGATTCCCAGCTTCCCTGCTTCCATGTACGGTACGTGCGCGTGAAGCCTGGATGTTTCCGTATCATTCCCGGCTCTGCTTCAGCGCCCGGAGATTTTGCCTATTACAGCCAATCACAAATCATCACCGCTGTCCCCCCAAGTGCCCGGACAGGCTACTACAGTAAGGGACATTCCATTCTGATTGGATGACAAGAGAATGAGGGCGAATCGCATGGAATGCACAGAGACTACTGTGTGCTTCTGCATGCGTGTACACGTGTAAGTATGTGCGTAGGTATGCGTGCATGTACATTCACATGTGTGCGTGTTTTGTGCATGTGCGTGCACGTATGGTGTGTGAGCACGCATGTATGCCTGCCCTGCTGTAAAATTTCCGCTATGCCAGCTTGAAAATTGAGCTGATCATAAGTTGTTCTGGCTGGGTATGAGTTGGTCAATCGGCATGGCCAAGCTTGTCATGAAGCTGGTCTAGCTGGGCATAAGCTGGTCAGCCAGCTAGTACTGGTAGCTTGTCTTAGCTGGTAGCTGGTCAACCAGTTACCAGCTGTTTCAAAATATAGCTTGAGCTGGTCAAATCACGTCAAGCTAGGAGCTAGTCTGCACAGGTCAACCAGCTAAACCATGTTGATCTGAGAGCTGGTCTGAACTGGTCAACCAGCTAAACCATGTTGAGCAGGGAGCTGGTCTGAACTGGTCAACTAGCTAAACCATGTCGAGCTGGGAGCTGGTCTCAACTGGTCAACCAGCTAAACCATGTTGAGCTGGGAGCTGGTCCCAACTGGTCAACCAGCAAAACCATGTTGAGCTGTGAGCTGGTCTGAACTGGTCAACCAACTAAACCATGTTGAGCTGGGAGCTGGTCGCAACTGGTCAACCAGCTAAACCATATTGAGTATGGAGCTGGTCTCGACTGGTCAACCAACTACCAGCTGCTTCAAAAGCTAGCCTGAGCTGATTCTTTCCGCAGTGAGTGCTGCTGCCCGTGTGCAGTCGCGGAGGTGAGGCGCAGTTTCTGCGCAGGTGTGCGAGACAGAGAGCCTCGGGGGGGGGAGGGCATCCCGCAGAGCTGGCGGTAAGAGCCCGGAATGTTCCGGTGTTTACTGGAAAATCCCTGACTTACGGCCTGGCCTGCTCTCCAGCGTCTGCTTGGCCTGACCCCGGCTTCTCCAGCGGTGATTTCGCTCACCGCTTTTTTTACGGCTTTCTCACGAAAAAAAAAAAAAAAAAAAAACCAACTCTTTCAAAAATAAATAAATCTCGAGTCGGGTCAATTCGCGGCGGAAGATTGCGCTCCGTCTGATTGCGGTGGCATATTTTTGTTTTCGCACAAGTGGTTTCATGAACAACACGCACCTATCATCTGGTCCACAGAGTCTCAGACGTTTAGCGGTCAGCCTGCGATTGCTTTGCCATTTGCTGCCCTTAGAAAAAATGATTTTTCTGCCTTCTGGATTTGTAAACAGACCAACAGATGCTGTCCAGGAACTGGCATGCTTTTGCAGGAACATAGGGCTCAGTTTTGGTGGGGTGTGGGGTGTGTGAGACATATGACCTTGTTATGCTGAGCATGGCATTTCATCTTTTTTACCGCCGTTAAAATCCAGAAGTGTAAATTGCTTATATGATATATGATTATGTCACAATCCAGGGCCAAACCACTATTTTGAAAGCCCAGAATTTTACATTTCTATCAGCAGTTTTTTATAGATTAAAAAAAAAATTGTAATAGTTTTTTTTTCTAATTTTAAAGCCCCATATCTAGTATATTTATTTTATTGCATGCAAATTCAACCATGTCTGCTAGAGTAATTTCAGATGATTTACCTATTGCTAAGAACAATAAACAGTGTTGTCCTGGATACACACATATACACAGGAGGAAGACACTCGCTGCTATATATCTGGGGTGATCGAAATGGCCTCCTGCTATTGTTTGTATTACATTATTTATTATCTAAACAGATGTTCCTGGCCTTAAATTCTTCTCACTATAAATTTCTGCAGCTGCATATTTTGTTGAGTGATTCAGGTTAACTACCTGATCTCAAGAGTGCAGCTGCGGCAGCAGCAACATAGCTTTTCTGGGACTTAAACCAGCAACCCCTCAATCACAGGGTCCAGATCCCCCATCCCACACAGACAGTCAGTCGGCGCCCCTTTCCCCCCCGGCCCCCCGGTCCCCTAACCCCTGGTCCCTCACCGTCAGAGTCCCGCTGGTCTCTGTTGGGGACGAGCCGGCAGTTGTCCTTGTCGTCGGGGATGCCGTCGTTGTCGTCGTCGTAGTCACAGGCGTCTCCTTTGCCGTCCTTGTCGTGGTCCGCCTGGTTGGCGTTGGGGATGTAGGGGCAGTTGTCCTGGTTGTTCTGGTGGCCGTCCTCGTCGATGTCCTGGTTGTTGTCGCACTGGTCTCCCACCAGGTCGTTGTCGGTGTCGGTCTGCGTGGGGAACGGGCCGGGCAGTTACATTTAAAATGTCTCCCAGTACTGGTAAGCAACATCTCCAAGTAGGGAAGAAGTGGGCAGTTCTCCCAAAAAAACAATTCTTTACAGAGGCCTTAATTTTGATTCATTGCCCCGATTCCTCTGATTTCATATTAATTTCTCATGCATGGAATGGACATTTCTGGAATACTCTGCAGATACACAGACTCTCACCTGGTCAGGGTTGTGCATCAGAGGGCAGTTGTCGCACTGGTCGCCCACCCCGTCCAGGTCAGTGTCCTTCTGGTCAGTGTTGTACACGTAGGGGCAGTTATCTTCCTCGTTGAGAATTTCTGAAGGAAATTAAAAACACGGCAGTCAGGAGTCAACCGGGTGTGTGTGTGATACGGAACACACCTACGGGCACGTGTGCCAGGTTGCCACTGCCTGGGAGGAAAATGAACAGTCCATCACTGTAATGTCATCGGAGGAATGCGAGAGTTCTTGAAAAAGCCAGCACTGGGAACGCTGACTGCCAGCGGTACCATATTTCTTCACCAATAACACTAGTGACATTCATTTACCATGATATATTGCAGGTACTGTATTTACCTAAAGCACAGTCATTTATTAGCCGGCGGCCAATCGTTTATAACCATTTCTTCATCATTAAGTAGTTAAGATAAGAGATAATGTCCATCCCATCTTTCAAAAGGAGCTTGCCTCAAGTTTCATTTCTGTGCCGTGGAATGTGGTTTCAGTTGAAGTATAATGGATGACACACACGTACGCAGTTGCAGTTAAATGAATAATGTCTCTATATGTAACTTTTCCCAGTCCACAGATACTAGGAGCAATAAGACTGGTCTGATATCAATTACACTGCTGTAAAATATAGCTATGCCAGCTTGACCAGCTTGAAAATTGAGCTGGTCAACCAGCTAGTGCTGGTAACTTGTCTGAGCTGGTAGCTGGTCAACCATCTACCATTTCAAAACATAGCTTGAGCTGGTGAAACCATGTCCATCTAGGCGCTGGTCTGAACTGGTCAACCAGCTACCAGCTGTTTAAAAACCTAGCTTGAGCTGTTTTTTTTTCAGCAGGGTAGACTTAAAAGGAGTGGAACTAACTGATCTGAAAGCTGCCACCATTTCATAACAGATAACACGAAATGAAAATCATATGTAACAAGCAATGACACTAGTGGTCGTTGAGTCGAGTGGCTCACGCACCATCGCCGTCGATATCGACCGCACAGGCATCGCCCTCGCCGTTGTGGTCCGTGTCGATCTGGGCAGGGTTGTGTTCGTACGGGCAGTTGTCACAACGGTCGCCCACGTCGTCCTTGTCGTAGTCAAACTGACGAGGGTTGTACAGCAGGGCGCAGTTGTCCTAAAAATAAATAATAAAAAAAACAAAGAGAAAAAAAGAAAGAAAACATCTTTACAGACATCCCTCTTGTAAGTAATTACTGTAAGTAGAAAGCAGCTTTCTCTTGCTTTCCAGAAAATCTGGAATGAACATCCCATTCCCTGGGACAAATATCAAAAACAATACCGTTCTCTGGGCCAAATATCAAAAACAATAATAACAAAGCAAAGTAAAACTCATAGCAGTACAAATCTGAGTTTAATTTGTGATGGGGGATGATATTGGCTCTGTCTCAAAGGGCCCGTTAGTGCCCTCTATAATGGTCTACAGCCTTGGTGTCAGCCATTTTGTTTAAAGCGGTTCACACTCCAGTCAGTCCATTATATGGGGAACTATGGCCCGCCTGGGACATTGAAAATCAGCAGTCACAGTAACCCACAGCTGCTACTGAGCCACTCTGGATTAGGAATGAGGAATAATTCAATGGCTGGTGGGTCAATGGTGCATTTTTATCTTATTTAGAGTTAATGTGTTCTCACCCTTTCATCCTCAATTCCGTCGTTGTCGTCGTCCTTGTCACAGGCATCGCCTTGTCCGTCCTTGTCGAAATCTTCCTGCCCGGAGTTTGGAAGGTTGGGACAGTTGTCCTACAATGTTGAAAAAAAGAGGACAATTAAATTGAACTTTTTTCAATTAAAGCACTTGTTCTTTGAGAGATGTTTTCCTGTTTTTTCCTGTCATATTCTGCCACACACACACACACACATCACCCATACACACATATGCTCACAACAGACACACAAACACACACCCACACACCCACTCACACAGAGAAAATAAAAAAGCTGGATACTATATGCACACCCATTTACTTCTGCAGGTAATTTGTAAACAACATGGACGCCTGGCCGCAGCGTACGGTGTACTGCATGTAGAGTGGGTACCTTCTTGCAGTGAACGGTTCCGTTGGAGGTGCAGGGCAGGTTCTGATTGGGCCAGCCGTCCAGGTCCGGGTCCTCCCCGCAGATGAGGCCGTCGCCGGCGTAGCCGATCTTGCACTCACACTTGTACATGGGGTCGCTGAAGTGGCTGAGGTAGATGCACTCGGCGTGCTTGTTGCAGCTGTGGGTTTTGTCTTTACAGGGGTTCTCTGGCTCGCAAACCTGCGGGAAAGAGAGAAGTAGAGAGACAAAGAGAAAGAGAGCGAGAGAGAGTTCATTTATCGGCTGAATTTTTCAGTATTCATACGTAGAGGCAGATATACGAGCGTCTATCCGGGAGTCCGGCGCTCAGAGGAGCATTAGTGAGGCGTCCGTTACGTGAGTGCGCTCTCCTCGTGTGAAACGGGAACGCAGCGCAACGCCAGGAGTTACGTCAGCCTCTGGTTTTATCGCGGCCCCCTTGTGCAGTGCTGGCCCTCGAATTCGCACAACCGGCGATCGCACAATTCTCTCTGGGAGTGATGTAATAACGGGGGGAACGCGAGGGCCAAGCCTTCGAGGAACCGAGGCTTGAGTTTACCGCCTCCGATTACGGACCCCGGAAGATGGCAGGTACCAGAGGGAGAGGGTTGAATCGTCTTCGTGAAGAGGTCCGTGAATCACCTTCATGAAGAGTCGCACTCTCGCTGTAGCTTCCGCGGGTTTGCTGCCCGTTTGACGGGGTATGGAAGATTCCCAAGCCGATGGCCTTCCATTGAGAATACACAGGCACACGCGCTTGTCTCGGGCTTCCTCAGCAAGTCATCCCAAAAGTTTCCCCCACCATTATGCTCCTCCAAACCAGGTTTTGGAATAGCCTGCTTTTTCTGTCTTTCTTCTGCGCATTGCTTGAGGATCGAATGGAAGAATGCATTTTGGAAGCCCATGAAACAGAACCCTCACTTCTCTTTTTTTTCTTTTTTCGAGCCTATTTGTAAGCTAAACCAGAGCCTGCCGGCCCGACCCCTTGTCGACATCAAACAGCGGAGCCGAAGGCTTTGGAAGTTACCGCTCCCTCTCCACGGCACTCCATCAGGGTGCTCAGCGCCCCGCCAGGGCCCGGGATGAAACATATTTGGGCAAGCTGGAGTCCAGAAGGAGACAGATGTGGATCAGGGCCCCCGGGCCTGCCGCGTCGATCACACGCTTCGCGAAAAAAGACCGGGAACCTTCGCGGGTTTCGTTTCCGCGGGAACGCGGGGATCCTGGGGCTCACAGAGGCAGTCCCGGCGATCCTTGGCGCGTCCGTCGAGATGGGGTTGTTATCGAGATCTCCTGCCAGCGTGGAGTCACTGTTCCATCCATTAAGCTGTTGTTTTTGTTTCTTTTCTTTCCCTAGCGAGGCGGTCGCTGCACTGTCTGACTTCCTAAAGTGGCCCTGAGCAGGTCGCTTTTGGAGCCCCGCTACAGGCAGCTGTTAGGCCCCTATCCCAAAAGCAGGGATGCCGGACGAGTTGGTGTACGGGGCAGATGTTTGCTCTGGAGTGCCTCTTCTGTGATTCCAGTCTAAGGCGTGTCACTTAGCCTAGCCTAGTCTCCATGAGCTCCGCGGTGACAGAATAAGAACTGTATTCAAGCTTAAAGGTGAGAACTTGCAATGTGAAGCCACATTATTGTGATTCTGTCAATGCAGATTCAAAATAAATTCAGATTTTTTTGCAGTTGTTTTAAGCGGAAGGGAGCAGAGTGTGTATTTTATTTGAATTCAGAGGAGAGAGGTGTAGGGAGTTGTGAGTAGTAAGCAGTGAGGTGTAGGGGGTGATTAACTGTGAGGGAAGTGGTGTAGGGGGTGGTTAACTGTAAGGTGAGTGGTGTAGGGAGTTGTGTATAGTAAGGGGAGTGGGGGAGGCTCGCCTGTTTGTTCTTTTTGGCGGCCTGCACGCCCATGCCGAAGGGCTGGTTGCCTTTGTAGCGGGGCGGGCAGGGCAGGCAGTGGAAGCCGGGGTTGGTGTTGATGCACCGCTGGAACCCGTTCACCTTGAAGCACACATCTGAGACCATGTCACACTGCGGAGAGAGAGCGAGAGGGAGAGAGGGGGGAGGGAGGGAAAGAGGGAGAGAGAGGGGGGAGGGAAAGAAGGAGAGAGGGAGAAAGAGAGAGAGTAATGAGAGATTTCAGTTATTGGCTCCAATCCAAGTGCTTTCACTCATCAGTTTGAGTTACATTACATTACATTACATTATTGGCATTTGGCAGACGCTCTTATCCAGAGCGACGTACAGTTGCTTAGACTAAGCAGGAGACAATCCTCCCCTGGAGCAATGCAGGGTTAAGGGCCTTGCTCAAGGGCCCAACGGCTGTGCGGATCTTATTGTGGCTACACTGGGATTAGAACCACCGACCTTGTGTGTCCCAGTCATTTACCTTAGCCACTACGCTACAGGCCGCCCTGTAGTTAGGGTTAGGGTTATTTTTTTACCCTTAAGACAACATAAGGGTTAAGGCCAAATGTTCATTCAATCCCAGACTCATGAGTCTTTACTTTGCAGCTGTCTGTACTTCTGTATATAAAAATATCATTTCATTTTTTTCCAATAAATTTGGTGCCCAACACAAGGGCTGGGCATATCCAATCGGAGCCTTTTGAGGTCTGCTCCGCTCTCCTGCCCTCGCCCAATCACGGCGCTGCTCTCTCACCTCGTTCATGTCCTCGCAGAAACTGCCGTTGCCACGGAAACCCACGGGGCAGGGCCCGCACTCCCAGGACCCGTCGGGAGCGCTGGTGCATGTCGACCCCCCGAAGCAGGGGTTGGAGAGGCAGCCGTCTGTCGGGAGAACGTGGTGAAAAAGATCAGGGCACGGAGACTCCACCCAGGGCATCCTAGTGGTTATGATGAATTTGTGGGACCCAGAAGGAAAACCCTTAACCCCACATCACTCCAGACGGGATTGTCCCCTGCTTAGTCTAATCAACTGTAAGTCGCTTTGGATAAAAGCGGCAGCTAAATAACCAAATTAATATTATTATTAATCCAAAAGACTAATGTGGGGGTGTGAATGTTACAGTGGGCTTGAGAAACAGCAGCCTGTAGCGTAGTGGTTAAGGTAAATGACTGGGAGACACAAGGTCGGTGGTTCTAATCCCCGGTGTAGCCACAATAACATCCGCACAGCTGTTGGGCCCTTGAGCAAGGCCTTTAACCCTGCATTGCTCCAGGGGAGGATTGTCTCCTGCTTAGTCTAATCAACTGTACGTCGCTCTGGATAAGAGCGTCTGCCAAAATGCCAATAATGTAATAATGAAACACACAGTCAGGAGGGGGTTAAACGCTGGACTGTGAGCCCATGTCGGGCGCGGCACTCACCCACGGGACAGTCCTGCTTGTTGCAGATGTCGGTGGATTTGGGCTCCCCGCTGCACCTCTTCCCTCCGTACTGGGGCCGGGGGCTGTTGCACACTCGACTGCGCCCCCTCACGCCGCCCCCGCAGGTTACCGAGCAGGTTGCCCACGGCGACCAGGGACCCCAGCTTCCATCGACTACACACACGGGCAGAGGTGATCAGACGGGCTTGTGACACATACAGGAAGAGCGATGCACGCCGTGCAATACTACACATGCAGTTATAATCAATCAATCAATCAATCAATCAGGCTTTATTTAGCAAACATTTAATACAAATCTCCAACGCAATGTGCTGAAATTTATTATTCTCATCTTCCTTTCAAATACATAATAGTGATCAGATCGGCTGTATGTATGGCCGACCAGTTTGGCAATGGTCAACTGGATCTGTGTGAGAAAAGGTTGTGTAGTCTAGCAGCTGTGGTACATGACTGGCACCGGAAGATTTGTGGTTCAGACCCCAGTGTAGCCACAATAAGACCCACACACACTGTTGAGCCCTTGAGCAAGGCCCTTACCCCCACATTGCTCCAGGGGGGACTGTCCCCAGCTTTAGTCTAATCACCTGTAAATCGCTTTGGATAAAAGCATTAGCTAAATAAAGAATATAAAGGAGGTGACTCACTGGGACAGGGCTTGGCCTCACAGCGTTGGGTCTCTCGGCCGTTGCCCTGGCAGTCCTTGCCACCCAGCTGCGGGACGGGGGCGTTGCAGTGTCGAATTCGGGTGATCTGACCCTCCCCGCACGTCACCGAGCAGGAGGACCACGGGGACCACAAACTCCACCCTCCGTCCTGGCGAACTGGGGCACACATTCAACCGAGCAAATTATGAAACAACGCAGGCACAAAAAACATGAGCCCCTCTTATCGTTTTTCCAAAACTAAGACAAAACCTCTCACCCCCCCCCCCCCCCACTCTCATTTAACATCCTGAGTCCCAGGAGAAAGTTTTTAAGGAGTTAAAAAATTTTATTCTGTGACTGGAAAGGGTGGGGGGGGCTAAAGCTCATTCACATTACCCCTGGATCCTCCTCTCCTGTGTGATCTGATCTACCCCGGATTTCTAGCCCTTCCTCCCAGGATACAGGCCTCCCTCCCTGGCCTCCATCCTTCCTAGAGGGGCGAACTTTAGTGGAAATAAATGTCCAGCATGTGTAATGCAGCGGGACATCCCAGAGAGGAACACACAGCACTTAATCACTGTGCCATTAAGTAGTCTCTGCTGGATGTATGGGGAAAAAACGCACACACACTGACACGCACGCTCACACTCACACTCACTCACATGCACACACATGCACACACACACACACACACACACACACACACCGTGAAAGCCAAATTGGCTGATGTGTTATTTATAGAGATTAATGCATCCCCAGAAATCTCGTTCCCCTATCACACCCAGTACGGGGGAGTCAGTGGTCAGCGGTGTGAGGTTGCCAAACAGCTCCAACCCCACCTCATCAGTTCTGGGCCCCGCTGAAAAGCTAGCAGTCAAAAATGTCCCGCCCCCGTGTTGCTGTTCTCCACAGGAAGTCGGGTTCAACAGCGTCCCTCCCCATTCTTCTGTACCTCAGAGAATCGTGGCTCAGCAGATCCCACCCCACTGCACTCCTGACCCCACCCTCTTACTTCTCCGCTACGGCACGAGTAATTCTCTCCTCCCTACGTCTTTCCTGCTTCTCCCTCCATCCTTCCCTCTCTTCCTTCTTCTTTCCTGCCATCCCTTCCAGACCCAGCAGCTGGGTCATTACCACCACCCTCGAACACCGCCCCTCTCTCACACACACACACACACACACACACACACGCACACACGCACACACACACACGCGCGCGCGTACACACGCAGAACCATATGCACACACTCTCATACAGGCTGAAATGGTTTAAAGCATTTTCCATGACTGGACATGTGATGAATATAACTACCTGTCACGCTGGCTCTGTCAGGTTGCATTAGACTCTGGGCTGATGCCAGGTTTAAACGGAGTATGAGATCATCCACAGTAATACTGAGTACGACTTAAACAGGGTTTATACCGGATATGTGCATCCTCTGTGTGACCAAGCATACATGGCCCATGCTACTTGATTTCCGACACTTAAGTGTAAATGACGTCTGACACTTAAGTTTAAAATAGACTTAAGTGTAAAAAGTGTAAAATGGCATACAGTAAAGGTTGTGCGCTAATGCATATTATTGTTAATTATGTAGTATTATGTCGCATGCCATTTTGCAGTGTAGTATAGGCAGAAAGTAGTGTGGTTCTATCGTATTAAGTGATTAGCTGATGTTTGTTGCGCGGGTTTGATGATGTCATAACTCACCGCGGCTGTCGCACTTTCCCAGACTGCACTTGCGGGTCTGGATGGAGGGCCCGCCGCAGGGGTTGCTGGTGGCGTCACATGACCTGCCTCTCTGCTGCGTCCCCGTGCCGCAGGTGACCGTGCATTCAGTCCACTCTGACCAGGGGGACCAGCCGTCCTCACTGTCCATCGCTGTTACACGCACACACAGGCGTATGCAGGCACGCATGCACACATGCAGGCACGGACACACACGCACAAACACACACACACACACATATACACAAACACCCACACACACACACACACACACAAACACATGTGCACACACACACACACACACAAGGAGACATGGAGAAAAACATCTTGAGATTATCCTTCAAAATGTGCCTTATATCTTTGAAAATAAATTAACATAGCCTTATTTTTCCATATGAATATAGGCCTCTCTCTCTCTCAATTCAAAGTTTCTCCAGGAATGTTTATGTTTAGCAGCAGTGAGAAAATTGCTGGCCATGATTCCTGCAGCTAGTCTTTCACATGACATCATCCTCCCGTGTCCAAAGTGACCACTTCAGAGCGTGGGCATGGCTAGTGTTTGCAGTTAAGTGCTGGAGGATTATAACGGCAATAAACCGTGCGGTTTTCCCTTAAAGACACACAATTTCTGTTGCAATAACAGCCCTCTGTTATTAAAACTTATTAAACAGGGAGAGTTACTTATTCTGCGTTTTATGATCCTTGAAGGCTCCTTCTCAAAAGTGAAGCCTGACATTAAATAGCTTGTTGACAAAAAAGAAGGGCGAGTGTGTGAGTGTGTGTATGTTCGTGTGGGTGGATGACACTTGGATACATACGAATCCACTTCACCCTTCAAAGGCAGTGGCCCCTTGCTATGTTGTTCTCAAATTAAGCCTTTAAAAGCGCACTCAAACTTCATTAATGTGGACCTGAATGCGAGAGCGTTTTTGTCACACTTCACAATAAGGTTCATGAACTGGCATAAACCTTTGTAGTTGTTAACATGAATTAATGATGGGCAAATACATTGATTAAGCATTAAATTAACTTTTCATTAGTTAATGCATTTGTCAACAACAAACTAACATATTTGTCCATGAATATTTATACATTAGCAAACTGTAGGAAGAACTTATAATGTGTTAACCATTAACAAATACATGAACTGACTGACTTTTCTTCCCAATATGAATTCGCAATAGCTAATGTAGTTGTTAACATCAATTCAATGACGTACAGATACATTAACAGAGCTGTAAAGATTCACTTCTCAGTCGTATTTAACTACCTCAGTTCATGGCAATTCACGGAAACCGTATAGTAAAGTGTGACCAGTGTTTTTCGCAGCGTGAAGGGCCCCCCCCGTGACTGAAGGAAAGCGGGGGGGGCGACCGGTGGGCAGCGGTGGACGGTGTGTGATGACGAAGCGGGCGTGACGGACGGAGCGTAACTCACGCAGACAGGCGGGGCAGCACTCGCCCTCGATGAAGGAGGGGCTGGCACACGACACAGCGGGACACGTGATCTGGTGGCACGCGATCTTCGACTCCTGCGGAGAGGGGGAACAGCGCTGTTACTGATTACCACCCCGGCTCACTCCCTGACTGCACCCTGTGTGTTAGATCGCTGGAGGCTACGCTAGCGTCCAGGAGGATGTGCGCCCTGCTGACAAAAACAGCTCAAGCTATGTTCTGAAACAGCTGGTATCTGGTTGACCCATTCAGACCAGCTCCGTACTCAACATGGTTTGACCAGCTCAAGCTATGTTCTGAAACAGCTGGTATCTGGTTGACCCATTCAGACCAGCTCCGTACTCAACATGGTTTGACCAGCTCAAGCTATGTTCTGAAACAGCTGGTATCTGGTTGACCCATTCAGACCAGCTCCGTACTCAACATGGTTTGACCAGCTCAAGCTATGCTTTGAAACAGCTAGCAGGTGGTAATTTCAAACTGGTCATAGCTGGATTTTACACCAGGGCAGTCATGGTCATTTGCCTGAAAGAGCTGACTCTTCCAGGGATGAAAAGGTGTACTTCATTATAAAAGAGGGAGAAGCCTTCCACATCCATAATAGTGTTTTTGTCCTCTTCAGACCTGGGTCAAATGCGTAATTGTTTTGGATTCAGTAACTTTACTGTGATCTTGCCTGGTGATTTCTGTAATTGAGCCAACTAAGAGGACCAGAAGGAGGGGTTTGCACTTTTTGGGAGTATTTCATAGGTTCCAATACACCAGACAAGCTCAGTAAAATGTTGAAATATATATGACTCCAAAACAATTATGCAGGTCCTCTTTCCATGCCCTGTCCTTAAGTCGACCTTCAGGCTGTGTACACCCCCTGCCAGGCCCTCTCCCCCCCTCGGCCACGCCCTGTCCCCTCCTGGGCTCACCTGGCAGGTACACTTTGTGCAGCTGACCACTCACCTGGCAGGAACACTTGGTGCAGCTGACCACTCACCTGGCAGGTACACTTTGTGCAGCTGTCCACAGTCCAGTCCTCCTTGTCTTCAAACAGCCGGCCGTCCTGCCAACACATGTGCTTCTCCTTCGAGTTCTTCATCCTCTTAAGAGCCTCCTTCATCGCTGTGTTCTCCTCGTTCTGACAAGAGGACACACACAGCCACACACACACACACACACACACACACACACACACACGCACACAACAGGACACAAACACATAACCAGACAAAAACATCATGAGATCATCCTTAAAAATATGGTTCATTTCCTTAAAGCAATGTTCAATCAATGTTGCCTTATTTTTCCATCCAAATCTCTCTCTCTCAAAATACACAGATCAATCAGCTTACCAACAGCTTTCCAAGCTGCGTTGCTGGAACACAGTGCTAACACGCAGTGCTAACAGCTGACCTCAGTGAGCGTTGTGAGTGCGCTCATCAGTGATAGCTGGAGCCATCGGCTCTGTATTTACAGTGAATCACGGGGCCTGGGCTGGGTCCTCTGTGGCTACAGTACAGCGATGAGACGATCCGCACATTTTGACCATTGACCTGATTGGAGAGGAATCCTGGCTGCTGTGGTTAACACCAGGGATCTGTCAATGAGAGTGTGCCAAATTCTTCTCTGAAGATCCTGTGTGACTGTGTGTGCGTATGCAGTGTGTGTGTGTGTGTGTGTGTGTGAGAGAGTTCATGTGTGTATGCGTGTGTGTAAGTGTGAGCGCAGTGTGTGTATGACTGTCTGTGTGAGAGTGTATGTGTGTGTGTGAGACTGTGTGTGTGTGTGTATATGTATAAGTGTGAGTGCAGTGTCTGTGAGAGTATATATGTGTGTGTGTGTGTGTGTGAGAGTGTATGCGTGTGTGATACTGTGTGTGTGCACGCAGTGTGAGTGTGTGTGTGTGTGTGAGAGTGTATGCGTGTGTGATACTGTGTGTGTGCACGCAGTGTGTGTGTGTGTGTGTGTATGACTGCTTGTGTGAGAGTGTATTTGTGTGAGACTCTGTGTGTGTGTGTGTGTGTGAGACAGTGTGTGTGTGTGACTGTGTGTGTGTATGTGTGTGTGATACTGTGTGTGTGTGTGTGTGTGACTGTGTGTGTGTGCACGCAGTGTGTGTGTGTGTGTGTGTGTGTGTGAGACAGTGTGTGTGTGTGTGTGTGACTGTGTGTGTGTGTGTGTGTGTGTGTGTGCACGCAGTGTGTGTGTTTGTGTGTGTGTGACTGTGTGTGTGTATCTGTGTGTGAGAGTGTATGCGTGTGTGAGCCTGTGTGTGTGTGTGTGTGTGTGTGTGTATGACTGCTTGTGTGAGAGTGTATTTGTGTGAGACTCTGTGTGTGTGTGTGTGTGTGAGACAGTGTGTGTGTGTGTGTGTGTGTGAGACAGTGTGTGTGTGTGTGTGTGACTGTGTGTGTGTATCTGTGTGTGAGAGTGTATGCGTGTGTGTGTGTGTGTGTGTGTGTGTGTGTGTGTATATGACTGTTTGTGCACAGTGTGTGCAGCGCCTGGCTCTGCGACACCAGTCAGTCTGTAAGAGCCTGGGGGACCGGGTTACTCTGCGGTTGTCCCAGGATCTCACCCAGACAGCCTCTCTGTACCGCGCGTCTCCCAGAGGAAGGAGCAGGACTACACGGAGCCAGACCCTCCACTGCTCCCACTCACAGCCAGGGGAAGACCGCCTCCTATCTCCCCCCAACATCAGCTGCGACTCGCCCAGGGGACGGCTGACCCTCTACCTCAGCCAGTCCACCACAGACCTGGCCGACACACACCAGGCTAAACGATCCCTGCTGTGCTCTCCAATGACCATTTTGATACAGCTCAATGCAGTGCTACGCTATTTTACTCGGAGCACTGAACACGGTCACCCTGCGTAAGATTGGAGGCACTGACAGCAAGACAAAAAACTAAATTTCCCATAAGGCCTCCCTCCTTACTGAAATGTGTCACATAAAGTGTCCTGTGCTGGAACTTGGGAGTGATAGAATTAGAGCCCTTTATGTGATATTTACTGCCTTGTAACATCTTAATTTAGCACCAAATTAACTGAACTGGACAAATTACATTAATTTCCCATTGCCACTTCAAACACTGCCTAAACGGAACAGCTGGTTCAGCAGACTGCCTGGCTCTGACTTCTGAGATAGTCTCTGTCTGTTGCTGACTCATTTTTTATTATTCTAATTCAATCTCTAAATCCGTTTGGATAAATAGGGGATGGGGTATGAACAAGCGTCTCCATTCTTGGAGGATAGGGTTTTTATGCAGGTTTACATTTCCGCCAATGATACTGGCTGAATTTGCTAATTGACTCTATATACTAACACCGGTTCAGTTGCGCACAAAGCCTGTCTAAAATCGGACCAGAGCCGGTATGGACTGTGGTAATTAAACTGCAGAAGTTGGAAAGGTACCTTGCTGAAAAAAAAAACTGCTCAAGCTAATGTTTTGAAACAGCTGGTAGCTGGTTGACCAGCTCCATACTCCATACATAGTTTGACCAGTACAAATTATGTTTTGAAACAGCTGGTAGCTGGTCATTTCTAGCTGGTCGTAACTGTATTTTACACCAGGGCAGTGCTCCTGGCTCTCTGCGGAGGCAGACCAGGACCGGGAGCAGCCGGTGACTCACCACTTTCTGCAGGCCGTCGATGAGGTTGCCCACGACGATGCGGAGGCCCTTCAGCTCCTGGAACAGCCCGGTGACCTCCTCACAGGACCGCTCACACACGTCCGGGCTGGGCTTGGCCGTCTTCTGCCCGATGAAGTTTGTGGTGATGGCGGCACTGGCGTCCACTATCTCCGTGGTCTCGCTCACGGCGTTCACTTGCTCTGGGGGTGGAGTGGAGAGGGAGAGTCAGGCCCAATGTCTGTCTGAAGAAGCATTTCAAGTCTCAAGTTAGGCTTAAGACTTAAGATCTTATTTTTATTCTCTCGAGTACAATTTTTATTTTTTTTATCTTACTCATGCCATTGGCAAATCTTGAAATTAGTCAAACTTTCTCACCTCAATGGCAGTTTTTAAACTCATTTAGTAAAAAAAGTAATAGAAATGAGATTAAGTCTAAATATAAGACTAAGACTGACTTATTAGAAGAGGAGAAGGAAGTGAAGGCACAGAGGCTGAAGGAGAGCAAGAGGGGGGGATGAAGACATCGGAACGAAAGAAAGTGTGGGATGTTTCCGGAAAGATGACACGCGGTCTCCCGTGCCGCTTCGCTACGAGGTCACGGGGCAGGACTAGCGCTCAGCGCTCGCGCTTTGAGGTTCAAGAATGTGGAAAACTGCTCTCCAGAGACAGAGGTGGAAGCTAACTGCCCTACTGATCCTATAACACCGAGCGTGACACATGCGGTGGGGGGAGGCCTTCCCAAAAGACGGAGAAACCAGCTGGGTGCTCCTGATGAGATGGGAAAACCAGGGCACTGCAGTAAGTCTTCAGCGCTCCAGGGACGAGAGCACACCCCAGGGCCTTTTTTAAGGGAAAGTCAGAGCAGTGTGTCATAAGGCCTCGGTGATTTTAACAAGCGGATAGAGAACTGGAGCGCGTTTAGAAACTGCCTCACAAACTGTGCGTTTACGAGACCGGGGGAAGCACTGTTCGCCTTCGGCCTCTCATTTTCAGGCTATTTTAAGTACGCCGGTGAGCCTTACACTCAGAACAGCGGAACCCTATTTGGAGATGTCCTCAAAGTTTAAAGACTTCCACCATTTTGGGAAAACAAAGTCCAAATTTTAATGTCCAATATTATGGGATATTTTCTTTGATTACAATCAGTGTTTTATTGCCGGATTCCCAGGAAGTCAGGACGTCTGGGCAGTCTACTGGAGTTGAATGTCAGTGTTGGAATGGGCCACGGTTGGCCGCCAGATTCATGGCCAGAGCCTGTCAACGGCCACCATTTTGTCTTTTAAAACAACAGTTCAAAAATGAATCTATCCCGGTTTTCAAGGTGAGGCGGACAGCTCGTCCGTCTCGGGCCCGATTCACCGGGGTTTAGAGAACTGAAGGCTGGCGGGCAGTCAGAGGTTCCACGTGTGCGTCTGGGTTCTAATCAGAACCAGCACTTTGGGTTACCCACAGACTCCCATCTGTTCAAACACACCGATGTAGGTCGCCCAGCGAGACGGGCTGCCTCTCGCGCTCGCGCCTGTTGCCCCGCCCTCCCTTTCTTCTGGTTAGGCCAGGTAACCAATAGCCTCCGTCCCCCATGTCACATGACATCTCTTGGAGAAAAACAGACGTCATTCAGAAATGGTGTATGTGTGCGTGTGTGTTACCAATGAAAAGGGAGAAAATTAATCCTTGAGTCCGGTCAAGTATGTTTGTATCTTCCGTTTAAAGGCATCTGCAAATGCGTTTTGCCTTTCAAACTTTAAAATATGTACACTAAAACAAAACAAACTTACAATTAAGTTGACCGGTACACATACGTATAGCCCCAAATAGATAAATACATATTAAAACAGCCGTTGGTGCTAATCCTACAGATGTGTTTTTCAGACAGCAGCCTCACGTTTCCTTTAAGATAAACTCGGTCCCGCTGAGTAACCTTCGAGGGACACATGCAGGCTTGAGCCATGGGCTGAGAGACCCAGGATGAATTAGTGACCGTTTTACCTGTCAGCCATGTAGATCCAGCTCGATGGATGGAAGAGCAGGGACTCTAAATCACCGGCTCATGTTGGCCCAGTTTGCCTTCGAAACTCCCCCCGGAATCATAGCTTTATTTTCATTTTCTTTTCTTTTTTTTAACCGTATCTGCTGAACTCATTTATATCCCGAGTGTGTTTCAAGCTCTCTCTCTCGCTTTCTCTCTCTGCAACAGTGTGTGTGTGTGTGTGTGTGTGTGTGTGAGTATGACATAGAGAGGAGAGAGAAAGGGAGAGAAAGGGGGGAGAAAGAGGCATAGCTGAAAACCACACAACTGCTTCCCATTAAAAAGCTGGATAAACTGTTTCCTACGTGGCACTTTTTTTATATTATAACAGCGACTTTCTATGCTGGCATTAAAAATGGTGGATGCCAGGGAAAGCCTTTGGGTCTCTGTGAGCGTCTAGACAATTTTCCATTCTTTACCCAGCTCTGCAGATGGGAGACACTGAGAAGAATTCAGAGAGTACATATTCAACAGAGAGAGACAGAGAGAAAGAGAGACAGTGAGACAGTTAGAGAGGTTTGCCTAAGTAGGATTGCACTATCACGTTGACAGGGTTGCAGAAACACACAGTCAGTATGGGTCGGTTTGGCCGCGGCTGTGCAGAAAGACACTCCACTAATTGCGTGAAGTGGGACATGTAGCTGTCGGCCCTTGGCTGGGCCCATGGGGAACGCCGGCCCAAAGGAAACATCATTTCCCAGGGCATCTGGTCTGTCTCAGCAGCCTTCCCCCCTGTCAACACGGGGCCTGGGGACCGTAGGGCACCCTGCCCAGAGGAGCCACACCGGCCAACATATGAGATCACTGTGTGTGTGTGTGTGTGTGTGTGTGTGTGTGTGTGTGTGTGCGCGCGCTTGTGTGTGTGTGTGTGTGTGTGTGTGTGTGCGCTTGTGTGTGTGTGTGTGTGTGTGTGCATGGGTGTGACTGCGCTTGTGTGTGTCTATGTGAGTGTGTATGCCTGTGAGTATGTGTGTGCTGGCATGTGCGCGTGTGAAAGAGAGATTGAAAAAGAGAGAGAAAGAGACAGAGAGTGACAGAGAAAGAGTAAAAGTAAGAGTGGGAAACAGAGAAAGGAGGCTGTGGGATTGCGACCAAGGGAGCAGCCACAATCGCCTCTCATTTTTCCTCCATCAGGGCGAATAGCGGCATGAATAAAAAAAACGCGAAATCATCCACGCCTCCTTTTGTTCTGAGCTGAGCGGGCAGATCTCAGGCCAGCGGGCTGTCACCCATATTTCTCGTAAACATGATGTAGTACAGCAAGTTATTTGAACGTATCAGATTTCCTGACCCATTTTCATCAGGAGGTGGAGAAAGCAAAAGCCCAATTTAAGGGAGTTGGGTCTACTTTCAGAGCAATACACAATGGCTACACCAGCACGGGTTAAAACCCAAAGGGCCTGCAACCATTAATCTGAGGCTTGAAGCGAAATATCTTCATGGAACATCACTTTGACAGCTTATTTGAGAATTCTCTCCCTAATTTGGAACGGCCACGTTTGAAATGATCTCTAGCAGTAGTCGGACTGTGTGTGCTCTCTGCAAATGCATGCTGCGAACAAGTGGCTGTTTTTCACAATCACGTCACACAGTGCAGCTGCATGGCTATTGCCAATTAGAAAAGAGGCAAATCTGTCACTAATATCAAGCAATAGCCTGCAGGCCTCTGGCATGCCACTGGAAAGTCACAGTGACCCAAGGAACCTCAGCTGACTTACATCCACCCTAAACCAACAGTGACTTTTACTCTGAAGCATCTTGGAAAGTAGCTGGAAAAGAAAATGGAAAGTCTAGTTTTGTGGCACTGTGTGTGCTCTGGAGAAAAAGAGCTGAAAGCCGGTTCACCTAGCAGGTCCAGGTGTAAACCCTTACCTGGCTTGCTGATCTCGCAACCTTTGTTCCTCAGGATATCGTCCACGGTCGTGTCGAAGATGAAGCGCACGTTCTGTAACATGCCCTAGGGAAGATCAGACAGAAGCATGAGTCACTTACCACAAGAACGTAAATGAGTAAAACCTGATAGTGAGAACTAAGATGCATTCTGTTTCTTAAGTAACAACTACATGTTCAGAAAAAAAAGAGTTATTTGGCTTGGACCCATAGGAAAACCCTTTTTAGTAAATCACGGAACCCCCTATGGTAGGTGTGAAGTGTGAACCCTTGAACTAGATAGAGTTCCTCCTTGGAAAGACCTTTTGGAGCCCTTTCTTCTGAGAGTATAGTTTGTAGGGGGGGTGGGGGGTTGTTGGTGGAAGGAGAGGGTGTTCCCTTAAACAGCGTTCACTCCCGTGTTCTGTGGCTTGTTCAGTGGTAGGCAATGTGTCAGAGATTACAGGCGAGGCCAGCGGGTTTTTGTGAGAAGCTGCCATAAAACCACTCTAAAATGACACAGTTCAGCTCCTTTGCAAAGACCTTAATTGCAACTCGGAGCATTGAAAGCAAAGGGCTCTTATAACATAGAGTTCTTATTTTCAACAAGACGTCATGCTCGTCAGACCACACCAACAATAAAGTGGCAGTGGAACATTTGAGAGTGTGGCTGGTTTAGATCTATAAAAAATGCCAAAATTGTGAGAAACTGCAAGTCAAGCTCTTTGCGGCCTATCATTTACTACACGTAAATTTCAGTTAAATAACTGACATTAACTGTCAGCTAAAGTAACCGTACATGTGAATGGATGCAATCTACATATCTGTCTGGTCATTAACTCAATGGGTCGAGTTACAACAGGCTGTCAGTCACTGACTTGATTGAACCAATCAAAAGATTTTCCTCTCAAAAGCAAACCACAATGATCGGTTGAAATCACTGACGAATCACTGATGGGATACAGTAGCTCTGGCCAACTTCTCTCAACGCCCGGGCTGTGTTCAAAACCGCTCAAACTGCACGCTAGCGCATACCATCAAATTTTCAGCGAAACGCAGTACGAACAGTATGCCAAGTATGCGATTTCAAACGGGACGTTTTTTTCCCCAGCGGACAACGGCGCCCCTTGCTGGCCCGGAGGTGTGAGCGCAGGTTCCCCTCACCCTGAAGTGGTTCTCCCGGGTGGACCCGCGGGCCACGAACATGCGGCTGCCCTCGGCCCGGAGGTGCTCGTAGAAGGGCTCGTCCAGGATGAAGCTGTCGATCAGCCCGCAGCCCACGTACAGGTTGGCGTTCTCGCCGTGCACGTGCAGCGTGATGTTCTTCCACTGCGAGTCCGACAGGTCCACCTCCTCGAAGGACACCACGTTCTGCGAGCCCGCCGTCCAGTAGACCAGGTCCAGGGTGTTGGCGCGGCCGTTGGACACGATCTCGAACTGCCGCTTGTTGCCGGGGCCCTCCAGGGCCACCATGGTGCCCCTCGAGCCGCGGTCCTGGCGCATGGTCGCCGCGAACACGAAGCCCTCGTTGTTCTGGACCTGGCGGAGGATCTGCTTCAGCACCGCCGCCTGGACGGGGGGCAGGTGGTCGAAGCGGATGAAGCGGTACGCCGGGGAGTCGGGGTCCTGGCCGCGGAAGAGCTTGGCGCCCAGGGTCTTGCGCGTGATGTGGCTCACCTCGAACAGGTCGAACATGGTCTCGTCCTCCACCTCTCCATCTGACGGCGGGAGCGCGGACAGGCGGCGGAGAAAGGAGAGAAATGAGCCTCGTAGCAATAAACGCGGAGGAAGGGGCACCTGACTCAAACAAATCACTGTAAAACACCACAGGCGCAAATTCCTGGAGACCAACGCTGACAGTCACAGCCCCTAATAAGTTATTCTATAGTTTCGGGGCACTTATTCAACCAATGAGCGAGATTCTGTTCTGGGGGGCTTGCCTAGTGATGAATGATGCAATTGATAAGAATTAGAAAATGATTTTTAGAAGATGTGAGAAAGATTGTTTTTCTTTCAGGAACTCTCACTGAACTCTCGACTTCAAGAGACTTCATAATGAAGTATCATATACCAGGATTTAAGCCCACCTTCAAATAACCCCACAAAAGCTTCTTTGCCAGGTCCAACAACCACATTGACAGTTTACTCACTCAGTACTTTTTAATATTAACAAATTACATCATTCGTCTTATTTAAGAAGACGTATGAAAAGGCCAGATAAATTCTAAAATGGATTTAAGTGCCCGAAGTCTTAATTATTTAAACCATTCGCAAGGAGCTAGGGTGGACCGACGCACAGAAAAGGCAATTACCTTGAGCCGCAGCAGAAACGCACAGAAATAACACGGGCAGCCAGTAGACACTTCTCCTGAGAATCATAGCTCCTTCAAACAAATGGACAAACACCGAAATCAAAATCACATTCGGCATGCAATCACAACCGATTCACTCGGATCGGATATTTAATTGCCTGATATCTTAATTATTTAAACCACTCGCATTTAGGCTTTTCAATTGTTTCCCAACTTTCCCCCAAATTTAGATGAATATGAAATTACACGCAAATTATCTTCTGTTTCCACATGACACTTGAATTTCAGTTATTTCCGAAACCGCTGTCGAGGTAGAATGTTAGTACTCCGGTAGATGTCAAGACAAATTGACCGCACTCCCGGATTCCCGCTGACGAGTGACAGTAGCTACTTTACTAAATTATAAATTACACTCAAAAAAGTAAATTATACATTTAAATTAATCTAGACACAATTTGAATTGTATCACAGTGTCTTATATACACATTAATACGTATATTACAGTTTAAAGTTAACAAGAACAATGCAAGATTGTTAGATTTTGTTAAAACCTCGTAATTCTATTCAAAAGAGAACTAGGCTGCTGTGAATCAGCGCTATAATTTCACAAATGTGAGTAAACTGGTCATCGGAATAGAAACAGAAAAATGAATGCAAAATGAATACTAGAGAAAAATAGATATCACTCATGGAAATGGAATATTTCAATTTACCTGGTACAAAAGTGCAATCCTTGAAAATAGCTCCACAATGCCCACCAAAGAGACAATATTGCCTTCTTATGAATATGAGACAATCAAAACGTTAAATAACGGTGTGCGCAAAATCCCAAGTCCACTGAGCCCACGAGATCCACACGCGCCAGAATTAAAGTGTCAGTGACTGTGGTGCTACCGCGTCTCCCTCTTATATACGGATTACTGTGACGCTGTCAATCACGGTGTTTGGATTTGGTGTTGAGGCGGAATTACATAATTCCGCTCTGATCGCGCAATTTGCTCACATACCTGTTTGCGAGCGGCACTGCCGCCCCCCGTGACCCCCTCCTTCCTCTTACTCCCACCCCCGAATCATTTTGAAAGAGCCCAATCGCAAACGGGTGTCAGGGAGGAGTCTTGACGGGGGAGAGCAGTGGAAGGAGAGCGCACTCACTCTGGCTGCAGACGCTCCTACTTGTCCCATCGAGGCAGAAACGGCTCTGCGCGTAACGCGCCTTCAAGACCCTCAATGTGAACAGAAAAGTCACAAAGTTATAATTACATGAATATATAAATATTGTATATAAATAATGTTATGCGTAATTTTTCTCCCAGACGTTTTCTGCACATTTTGCTGTCCGCTACAATGTAAGACACATTGGGATGAGCGATTGTATGGGGTCGTAAGATTTAAGACTGCATTGTCTCCCATTGCTAATTAAGTTAATGTGACTGAGATCACAATTAGGTAGAAATCACAGCAAGTGACTGAGATAAAGTGCCAGGGATCCACCCACCCAACCTTTCTAAGAGACCTCCTAACGCGGGGTTCCAGAATGTCCCAAAGTAATATTTCAAAAATTGCGCATAACTTTCAGCTAAAGAGAGGCAATAGAGGCAACAGTGGAAGTACCAAATCTTTCAAACTCCTGACGCGTACCTCTGTGACACGTTGTTGTTGTTTGATTTACTGCTCTTAACAGCGGATGAGCATCAAGCCATCCAAGCAACGTACCAGAACAGGTCGTTTTGTCAGCAGTTCTGTGTTCATTAATACAGTGGTTTTCACTGGCCATGAGGATACTGCGTAAACAGCACATACTTAAACAACGATTAAACTTCATGTGGCGTTTTTTTTTTTTACTTCGGTATGCTGTTGCCTAGCCTATGTGAAAGCCGCTGTCAAGTCTGGAGTCTGGAAATAATAATTTTTTGTTCCTTCGACGGTGTCAGAAAAGAATGACTTGTATATTTATCGTGAAGAATCATGCAGTTCTGGGGAACTGGGGAGTAGTAATATTTAACAATAACGAGCTTCTCAGCGATAATAACAGCTGCTTCAAGACAGTTGTCTGCACGCGCTTTTACGCACGGATAGAAAAGAACGTACGGTGTCAAATTAGGCACAACTTAAGGACGTGACGTTTTTATCAAGAAATGAGTGTACTGAAAGTGTGATGATATTCCTCTAAAATATGTATTGCATCTATAAATATCACTCAATGGAAGAGACACATTTAAAATACACAATGAAAGTGTTTCCAATTTGCATCCAGATAAATCAGAAAGGAGAAAGATGATCCAGGTTTATAATCCTGTTGTTTTGTTGTTGGAATTTAACTCGGTGTGGAATTCACATATTAACTCACACGTGTAATGGGAATGGAGTCCAAACTGAACATTTGTACAACATTATGTGACGCCGTTTAAACAGCAATATAATATTCATTTCACACATTAATCATAAAAGTAGGACAGTAAATAAATTATCGCCACACGATCATTCTGTCGGGGAGCAGGGTTAAAGCTTTATTAATGCTTTGCAAACCACCCCTTCGGGAATTGTAAGTGCAGATCCGTCAAACACATGTTTTTAAAGCGGGCGCAGGACCACATGTTAAGCTGCGCTGGATAGCCTCCTGTGTCTCTGTGTCTAAGGAAATGTAATAGACATGGATGCCACTTCGCCAATCAACTATTCTCTATGTGCCTGTAGTGTCGAGACCGTGAGTACATCCTACGGGTTTTAAAAAAAGAAAAACAATAATAGGTGACCGTAACACATGAAGAATCTTTGAAAAAAGGGAAAGCCGTTATATAGTAGGGGGTTTAGATGAGCCACTCGCTGTCTCCAGACAGTTTCCGTTGGTCGGTATACAGCATCAAACGACAATGCAATACATTCAGTATTCTCAGCAGTAAAAGCGGATCAAATGTAGATGAGTCTCCTTTCTGAAAGTTACCACAGGCTGACCGCTAGCACTAATTGTGCTTGTCAGAAAATAATGTGGATCATTAAATGCCAGACAACAGTTCTACTTGCTGGGAGGTTGGTTTTTAACAATTGTCGTTAAGCCGTATTACATTTCTTAAATACATTTGAAATCTACTCTTGCACATGAAACACATTTCCCCCTCTCTTTCTGATTATTGACACAAGAGCATTTGTTCCTCACAATACCGCGGGTAATTCTGTAGGCAGAGTCACACTGGACTTCTAGATTCTAGTATAGACATTTTTTACTTGTAGCTTGGTGCACTGTGAATTTCCTACCTGGATCTGAAGTGTTTCTGCAGTTAAAACGTATCCAGGAACTGCCTTTCCTAAAAGAAGCACTGGCTGACTTAAAATATGATGTTTCTGAACTAATGGATGATAGGTTCCTGTTGCTTAAGCAAGACAGCCAGTAAATGATGGGCGCTCCCTTGAGCGATTAAACCCAACCTTCACAGGAAGAGCTGTTTATAAACAGGACATATTTCTGTGCTGAAATGATCGCCTCGATTCATACTTCTAGCAACTTGAATGTTTCAATTCAAATCATAAAATGTTTTTTACGGGGCTCCAGGAGGTCCGACCGTGTTAAACGTTCAACTCGCATAGTTTCTTCATACACAAGAGAACAAAGGAAACATAACGCAGAGCACTTCTGGCCTTGATCCTATCAGATGTGTCCTGCTGCAGGATTCCTCTTGACCGGAGTCGCCGAAAGCCGAGGGCTTCGTAATCACCATAGCATAAACATTCGCCGCACACTTGCCGCCATTCCATTCTGGCCATTAAAGCAAGTGATTAAAGGAATGAAGTCACTTCAGACCTCGCTTATGAGCCTTGAGGAAATGCTTCAGTTAACTGGGTGAGTGATGCGATCCCGACATTATGATCCACCCTCCTTGCAGCTGTGTGCCTGAGGGGAAACTGCATGGGTCGTAGAGCCGTTAGAGCCATAATGGGGACCGGTATTCCACAGTAACTCTCTCATTCATGGCAGTTATTACAGCAAAGCATGATTAAATGAAACTGCGACATGGCCACTTACTAAGTACACTAGTCATGGAGATAGATAGATCATCACATTTATATAGTGCTTTTCTAGACACTCAAAGCACTTACAGAGATGAGGGGGAAATTGACCTCAACCACCAACAAAATGTAGCACCCACCTGCCAATTGAAACGGGATGATTAGGTGGCAGGTTGAAAGAGCCAGGGTTGGGAATTTATCCAGGACATCAGGGAACCCCCCCCCCCCCCTACTCCTTGCAAAGATTGTCATGGGATCTTTAACGACCACAGTGAGTCATTGGACCTCAGTTCAGCCATTTGGCAGGAGCTGGGTGCATGATGGTATGGCTGCTGGATTATAAACATTTGGAAACTGGATTGTAAACACATGGATTTGTGAGTTGGAACCAATGTAATGATGTGTCATGGTCTGTGTTATAGTCTGTTGTATATTAATAACGCTGCTTCATAAGGATATTACTCAGGGGACAGTTCCTGTGTGTGAAACTGAAAACTGTCTCATTCTGTCAACTTTCGCCATTTCTCAGTTTGAAGACTCATCTTGCCAGTCTGCTAAGTAGCAACATGAGTCCCTCTTACAAATGTTTTTCTTCGTCGTTTGCATATGTGTGTATGTTACATTACATTATTACATTATTGGCATTAGGCAGACGCTGTTATCCAGAGTGACAGACAGTTAGTTAGACTAAGCAGGAGACAATCCTCCCCTGGAGCAATGCAGGGTTAAGGGCCTTGCTCAAGGGCCCAACGGCTGTGCGGGTCTTATTGTGGCTACACCGGGATTAGGACCACCGACCTTGCGTGTCCCAGTCATTTACTTTAACCGCTACGCTACATGTATGTATATGTAACAGATCAGTGTGGTGTTACTCAGCTCTTAATGAATCAATTAAACCTCACCTGGTTTCTTGGGTCTGAATTGGTTGCTGATATTAAGGGGGAAACAAAAAAAAACTGCACAGCCTTGCATCTCTCCAGGAACCAGGAGTGAGAACCACTGTCTTACAGTCACTGGAGGAATACTTCCAATACCGGAGGGGGGGGGGGGGGGGGGAGCTGGTGTTAGGCTGTAGTCAGCCTGGCTACGCAAGCCCAGGTATGATAGAGTCAATGGGGAAATACCAGAAGGATTTAACTTATCAGTTCAAAGGGAAGCTAAATCAAATGAGTTCTCAACTCTATTCAAACGTCTCTCTCTTCCCTCTGCTTTGTGTTTCCACCTAACATGAAAGGAAACGGAATGAGTGTCGGTAAATTTTAACGCTAGGTTCTTTTTGAAACTCACATTAAAATGCGCCGGAATTCTGAAATGTAACTCTCAAAGCATTCCTCGCCCATCCATCGTTCAATCACCCACCCTTCATCTTCCATCAGCTGGATCTACCTGGCTGACAAGGAGCACAAGGTTGGAATTCATGCCAGTCCATCGCAGGCTGAACAAATGAACATTTACATTTTACATTTTTCTCATTTTAATCCAAAGCGACTTACAAGTGCATGGGTTCTTCCACAAGTTAAAGCAACACATCCATAACTAGTAAAATACACATGAAGTGCTGTTCTAAACATACAGTCATCATAAGTTCAATTCTATGTTTTATTTTTAAGTTTTTAAGAGGAAGTGTCCTGACAGTGGTAGGCAAGTCATTCCACCACTGAGGAACCAGAACGGAAAAACAGGCGTGAACATGCAGCTCGACCGCCAGGTGCTCGTAGTGAGGGAACCATAAGGCGACCAGAGCTGGCAGACCGGAGTGGTCTAGCTGGCGAGTAGGGAGTGATTAAGGATTGGGGAGTGATTAAGGATTGGACAGACATATGGAGGAATGCACACAGGCATGCACACATTGGTGGGTGACACCAGGAGAACACAGAATGTCCACTGTCACACGAGTAATTGTCGGTCTTGATGCACGGTCTTTGCCGTAACGCTCACGGAATAGAGATCAAAACATCAAACTAAAATAACAAAGGCAAGCCAAACCAAACTGTAACTTTCAACGGGGCGGCCTGTAGTGTAATGCTTAAGGTACATGCCTGCAAGGTTGGTGGTTCGATCCCCAGTGTAGCCACAATAAGATCTGCACAGCCATTGGGCCCTTGACTGTTGCTCCAAGGGAGGATTGTCTCCTGCTAAGTCTAATCAACTTTAAGTTGCTTCGGGTAAAAGCATCAGCTAAATGACAAAAGTAAAGTATACTGTGTAGCATTCCCTCTCAGATCGCAGCTCTCCCGTCTGTGGTCTACTGCGGGAAAGAGCACACATTTAACAGCCTGGACTAATTTGTCATGTAGTCCAGGTGTGTGCTTACTTAACCAGTAGGCGTGGTCCTCGGATTGCCCTGCCTCTGCCCGCAGTAGGAGGCAGGGCAATCCTACCGAGCCCCACCTGCCACACCCACACAGGAAAAAAAGGAAAATCAGGGAACAGGAAAATGGGTTCAACGAAAACGCTGACTTTCCCAATTCCCCGGTTTTCCCAGAGGGGTTGCAACATAACATTGCAATGTTATTCTCAAACAAATATGCATTTATCATTTAACCACAGCCCTCCACAGGTTTGTAAAAAGAGCTCCAGCCCCGCTTGGGAATTGGATTGAACAGGAAGCACACTTCCTCCGATGGCAGTTTTGATTCTTCATCAGGAGAATCCTGTATTACCCTGAACCCAAATCCAAACTTAATCAGGTGCAGATGGGATGTTAAATGACCCGCACTCAGGTTTACCTGTACATTATTCTTGAATATCAACCTCTTCTGAATCTGGGATGCTTTTAAAAGGGCCTGATAGTCAACATGCAGGACATTTGGCTTACGACAGATGCTCGGCAGCCCTCTGAAAGGATTCACCCTGCAGCTAAAAAAACTCTGACGCAACTTTCATAACTTTCAACTTTTGTATGGTTCCATAATGCTAATAAAATGTTGGTATTCAGTGATGCACACCAAAATTCTAATATGTCCCTGTGACCTGGCACGTTGTGCAAGGCTTTTTTTTTTGGTGTGCGTTTTGTTTTCTCTTCTAACGCTGTGGTTCTAATCCCATCCCGCTAAAGTACATTCCGCAAATTTACAAGACAGTTTAGAAAAACGAGGTGGATCTGATCACAGCTGTGTGTGTGTGTGTGTGTGTGAGAAAAAGGCTCACAGACATTTTGTTTTCCCTTTTCTCTCAGAGTAGTTGTGGTGCTTCACTCCTTGATGTGCACAGAATTCCGCCTTTAACTTGTGTACTTTGTTTCTCAAGTGCACAGATCAACATATTAGAGAAGTGGTACTTGGCCAGAGAATGTGAAACAGGAGTCAGTTAAGCCTGCTGGGTGGTCCATGTATAACGGCGTTGGTCTACTGCATCTTCTAGGGCGTAGCACTGCCAAGGCTAAAACGCATTGCTAATGCTAACATCTGTGCGCATATGCTGCCTTGTTAAGCAGCTGGAATAATCTGTTTGTCAGCTCTTAAGCACAGCTTTAATCATGGCAATCCAGTGGCTTGCTATGCATTCTACGCCCTAAATTTGCCCCCTTGAGACGGCTAGATGAAGCACATCAATCGCAGAAGAAACAGCTGGATGAAGCGATTATAGCCTCTCACTGTAATACTGTGTTATGTTAGACCGTTGAAGATTTAGTCCCTGCAGGCTGTCCAAACCAAACAACCCCCACCCATATCTCAGCCATTTTGTTTGTTGACTTGTAGCACAGGAATCGCTAATGGGGTTTTAACAGGCTCCGCAGTTTGACCCAATCACCTTGGTTTTTTAAAATATAGTTTCCCTGCTGGCCCCAGACTGTATTTACACACCATAGTAATTTCACATACTAGCTGATAAGCAGTAATCTAGCAAACATTTCCATACATTTACAGGGAGTGACTGGTCCTAGTCACCACTTTACTATGCCAACTGACAACTAAAAAGCAACTGTGGAGAAATAAGAAATCAGAATGACCCTCAATCTTCAAGGATTACATTCTGTGATAGAATGAAGGCTTCTGATGAAATGAGATGAATCCTGGAAAGTCAGTTCAGTGCCAAGGGAAGTGAAATTGCACCGAACCGGGAACCTTGAGACTGTGGCGTGCGATTAACTGCAATGTAGTGGATCATAACAGCCCGTCCTCCATTTTGTCACGCGGTGCAGAAGCACTGGTAGCACCAGCGGTTTCAACATGGCTGCCTTCTGTCATTCTGAGGTCACATCTGTATTCCACATTTCCCACAGAATACAGAGCAAACCACTTTCGTTGGTAGTTCTTTTCCCCGCTGAAAAAAAAAGCAGCTCAAGCTAGGTTTTGAAACAGCCGGAAGCCAGTTGACCAACTCGACAGGGTTTAGCGGTTTGATTCAGTTCCCAGCTTGACATGGTTTGACCAGCTCAAGCTACATTATGTATTGACACAGCTGGTAGTCGGTTCACCTGCTAGACCTGCAAGACACCTAACCCCCAAATGCTCCTGACGAGCTGGTCGGCGCCTTGCATGGCAGCCAATCACCGTGAGTGTGTGCATGAATGGGTGAATGAGAAGCATCACTTGTACAGCGTTTTGGATAAAGGCGCTATATAAATGCCAACCATTTACCATCACTAGCTGGTTGACCTGTTCATGTCCAGCTAGACCAGCTTCATGACCACCTTGGCCATGCTGGTTGACCAGCTCATAGACAACGACATGTAGACAAGCTTAATACCAACTTGATCAGTTCAAAGTTTAAGATGGTCAAGCTGGCATAACTGTATTATACAGCAGGGTTAGCATCTAAACAGCCATTATCTATGACCCGTGTGTGTGTCTGTATGAGAGAGATCATGCTTAAAGGCCCTACTTCCCTTTTATTGCGAGCCAGTTATGAATGATAATTCATAACTTCCCAACTATGAAGACCACCATGCCTCTGACAGGCAGCAGGTGACATCATAACTCTGTGCTCAGTGCGAGGGGCCGGTGTGACCGGCGTATTCATGACCTCATCAACAGCAGACAGCCACGATGACTCACGCATCCTAACCCTGTGAATTTGATTTCAAATGTTTCACATGCAGGACCATTCATATTGTTGGGGAGATCAAGTAGAAAAGTGGCAAATGGTGTCTAACCTATACTGGTTTAATCTCCATCGGTGATCCCCATATACCTGGGATTGACAGGTGATCTAGGCCAGGTGACCACATTAGATCGGTGAGCCTATGCATGTGGGTGGGAAAATGGTTACTTTTAGTTTGACCTGACAAAGATCCACTCTGGGTTTGATACAATGAAATAATTATATTGAGTTTGGGTATGCAGATATAAATAAATATGAGTCTATAACTTCATCATCGCAGCCTGAAACAGAAAACTTTCCACCTGCCTTTTGTGTGTTTAGTCCTGGCAGTCCACATTATCCCCACCATTGGAATCCATCGAGGTGACCACACCACACCCATAACTAATTCCTCCAGAACGCAAACTATTTTCCCAATTCGAGTATCACTTTCCCTGCTATATACACCGGTCCAGTCATGGAGCGGCAGAACAAACGCAGTCTGCCAGTAAAAGAGAAATTAGGTTTCTTTGATTTCCGTCTGTCTGAGACAGTGTCCCCGTGAGAGCCCTCAGCCGCCGCAACCAGTGACTCACCAACAACCGTGGAGGCCGCCATTTTCTTGGTTTGAGATCCTGCGCCATTTGTTTTTCATTAATCGGACATTGTGTTTGTTGCCTCAAGTGCATGGGACACGGCGGCATTGTAGGATGTGAGAAAATGAACGGAGAGGGACGGCGCTGACGAATGAAAGAGATTCAGGGAAGATAAACAGAACTGATGGAGGTACAGAAACGGAGAGAAGAGTAGGCTTAAAAAAACGGAACACATCGAGTGTGTACAGAGAAAGAGATGGATTCTGTTTACGGAACAAAGAATTATAGAAGTGGGGATATTAGTGTGCAAATTTTGTGAGTTATGTTCGGGATAGTTGGTGTGACACAAAGAGTGGTAATATGTAGAAAAACAGAGAGTGTCTGGGAGAAGCAGGAAGGGCTCTGTAGGGCTGTCCAGATCACCTCAGTGTAGGAGGAGCTCAGGCCTGGGGTCCCTGGGCACAGGAGGTGCAGGAGAACTGCACATTTTTACAGCTACACTACTCACAGTCAGATACAGCAACACTGCACAGTGATACAGCTGCACTGCTCAAAATCAGGCACAGAAACACTGCACAGTTCTACAGATACACTGCACAGTTATACAACTACACTGCTCGAGATCAACTACAGCTACAGTGCTCAAAGTCAAGTACAGCACTGTACAGTGATACATCTACACTGCTCATAATCAGATACAGCACTGCACAAGTCTATAGCTACACTGCATATATCTACAGTTCTACAGCCACACTGTATATATCTACAGTTCCACAGCCACACTGCATATGTCTACAGTTCTACAGCTGCACTAACATACTAAAGCACTGCATACTCTAATAACAGTGCTGCCTGGCAGAATTTCTAAAACAGTATCACATGACTGCAGATGATGTACAAAATGCTGCCACTCTGCCTTCCTACTGTGCAGGGTGTGTTGCTTTATGCTTTTACTGTGATATTTCACTGTAGACTGCAATCCTGCCTGGATAATTGCTCGTATCTGCGCACATACAGCACTATTTTCCTCGTCTCTTACTAATTCATGCTTTTTGACTTAATACCAACAGTATCCTCCCACACACTTCCACTCATGCACAAACAGGACCACACAAACACACCAGCAAACTGAATAACACAGCACACCGCAGGACTGGTCCAATTGAGAGAGAACGAGTTCTGCCTGGGGCTGACTGAGGAATTGTTCAGAATATGTTCAGCAGATTCACCGATGACAAATAAATGCGTCTTTTACAAGCAATGTGCAGACCTTCGAAATAAGAAGATGACTTCAGTTTTGTACAAACTGCTTCTCTTGTTTCCTTGTGGTTTAGTCTGGTTCAGAACCATATTCTTCCAGGCTGTATTTGGTTTAGCCCACCTCACAAACTCCATCAGCACACATGTCGGGCATCTCCTTTTGACTTACTGCACTTATTTCCTCGGATTGCATCCCAACATGCAGTTCAGCCCCCCTTGGCCTAAGCCAGACATGCCGATCTGGACACGTTTTTTAAACACAAATTAAAGCGCCAGGTTTTTAAAGTTCAGCAACTGGTTGACCCACTTGTTCAAACAAACGAAGTGCCGTTTGAGATGCGAGAAGGTCTTGCTTCCAGTCAGGGATAGAATGACTTATCTCTGTACAAACCCCCCCCCCCCTCCCAAAAAAAAAGGGGGGGGGGGGGGGGGACTTCATTGAAAAGACACATTTGGAAAGGTCTGCAAAGTACTGCAAATCCCCAAAGGTGTCTTTTTAGTATCTGACTAATACTGGCAGGAATGTCTTGTTCAGGCTAGGTTATGATATGCTTGTTTTTTTGCATACCTTTCTTTACAGGATATACATCCTTCACTGCACTTATCGGAGTGCAGAGCTTTGGGATCTTGATATCGGTCATCAATTAGGAACATCTGAATTTTACATTTCATCAACTTGAAAGTGAGTCTCTGAATACTTTTGTGGCAAATGATGTATGGATAAAAACATCTGATGTTTATGTTTCCAAGTGCAACAGGAATTTTATTTTTCTTCTGGAAATACATACAGCACTTTATTTGGTGCATACGTATAGTAAGGGAACAAAACATCTACAATGTACAACTATTACATATTGTGAAAAGTGATCAGCTAGAACTAAATCAATTAATCCAAAACCAAAAAAAAGTTTTTAAAACCACATTGATCCTGGCACAGTTCTGACAGGCAGTGGATCTGCCCAGTTTTGACTCAATCTAAACACATCTTTCTGTTACTGTCCAATCTAGTTTGACTTGGCACAATAATGGCCAAAACAAAGAGGGTAAGAAAAATAGCCAACATTTACTTTGAATTATATGCCAAAAACAGACATCACACCGCTTTAAGTGTGGGCCGACGCCTGTCATAACTGGTCATGACAGTGTATTACAGCCGACACTAGATGTCATAACACCAATATAATTTATACTCCAATCCCTCCGTGGCCATTATTTTGAGATCTGCTTAGTAAAAGGCTTGTCACAAGAATGCATGTGCTGTTGTAGCCGGTTAGGATGAGCGTCATGTCATGACGGCAGTGGTATGGAGGCTTTATGGAGTGTAGTTCGACTGTGGTGTCAGCAAACCAAACACTATATTATACACGCCGGTCTATGGCCGTTCAAAACCATGCACATCTGTTGGGCTGTTCCAGGTACAATTTTAATGACTTGTTTTGTTGAAATATCAGTGGAACTAAGCTATATAATTCTGCATGCATTAACCAGAAGGGGGGGGGGGTGACTCTTTAATCTTCAGTGCTTTACTTAAGTGTTTTGCAGTTACCTTTCTCTAGACGTATGTACATTAATATAATTTCCTTACCCTCTGGAGCAGCTGAGGTAAAGTACCTTGTTCGGTTGTCACGAGAAAGACGTACAGTCGAACTCACAACCCCCCCTGCACCTAAATCACTACCTCATCCAGCAGCGCCACGGATTCCAGCTTCAGAAGGAGGCCAGGGGAACTGTCGCCCCCCCCCCCCTCCCTGCACCGAAGGGCCCAGCCCACCCCTCAGACGAACACTTAAAACTTTCACGCCTTGTTCTCCTCCTGACACATCTGCTCCTAATCTCCGCATCCATCATCGGCTTTAAGACTGGAAACAGCAGGTGGGGCAAACACACGCGGCCCCGGGGCTGACGGCGAGCGTTCTGCTGCCCCTCCGGCCCTGAACGTCACGCTCCCGCTGCCGGTCCGTGTCCCGCGCGGGTAAATCACGAGCGCTGCTCTCGGCTCACGCGAGTCCCCCGTGCGCGTGAAACGGACTTACTCAGCCGCCGGCGTGAGGCGTTCCTGCCTCCCCCGCCCGTGATTCAGCCCGGGGTTTTGGGTGGTGACGCGTCTGGTGGTCTGACGTCTTCCACACGGGTCCAGAGGAACAGGGCATTCGCTTCGATCTGTTCTCCTGAGCGTTATGTACATGTTATTCCGCTAATATCCGAAATCTATTTCGCCTTTGGGAAAATCTCCCTGCTCGATAAAATCGGATTGATGATTGGACTCTTTTGCTACTCATTTACTCAACTGTACAATAAAGGCTAAGAAACAAATGTGAAATCTTAACAAACTTTACTACTTAGAATGAACTACTTCACTGTTTAGACCAGTGGCCCTCACTCCTGGTCCTGGAGAGCCGCAGGGTGAGCTGGCGTTTGTTGTTACTCTGCACTTAATTGATCAATTAAAGCAGTTAATTACACAGTTAACTCACCTCACTTGGTTTCTTGGGTCTGAATTGGTTGCTGATATTAAGGCCAAAACCAAAACCAGCACACCCTGCGGCTCTCCGGTAAAATAATCTGTGGAAATAGAACAATGCCATCCAATTTTGTGATGTGAAGACAAATATTGCTCATAAAATTTAAATGAGAATAATTTGCTACTGGTAATGATTTTGTAACGAGGGGCTCTCTTGAGCCATGCAGTAAAACGTCTCGTAAATATTTACCTTACCTCAGTGGCGCACACTTACTTAGTTTAGTTGAGTAATAGTACCCTACAGAGCTTGTCTGACAATGTTGCTTTGTGTTGTTATGTAAAGAAAAGCCTGCTGATGGAAGATGCAGAGGTACAGTATGTTAGTATATTAGTGACATCAATGATTCAAGCCACTGGGTGACAGAAGGAAGATAATCGCAATGATGCAAAATGGATGATTTGGTAGAAGCGCGAGTGCATGTTTCACAGTGACATGTAATGCAGTGAAGATGTTGGCAGCACACAGTACTGGCAAGCTGTAGACTTGTCCACTGTTAAAAGGCCATGAAACACACGTTCAGGATTCCAGGGCCAGCTGACATCTATGGAAAATACTCTCGGCTAACTCTTTCCCACTCCTATAAAAATATAGGTTACAATTTCAAAATTGAAAGAAATCAAAGCCAGAACTCAAATGAATGTAAAAAAAAAAAAAAAATCCATATTTTTTATTAAGAAAATATGTCCAATATGAAAGTGACTTCTCAGTACAGCTGTTCTCTGACTTTAAAACACAGAAGAAAGGATTGTTCAGACCCCCCCCCCCCCCCCAAGTATGTGTGCGTTTGAACGGAAAGAGCATTTCTCCAACACATTTCAAATTTTAGGGAGCGTTAACAGGGTGAGACATGAGTGTGATTCTGTAGACCAGTGGTTCCGAAACCTCTCCTTCAGTACCCCCATCTGCTCCAGGTATTTGAAGTGTCTGCAGGTATTTGCCCTGACCGTGCACTACAACACCTGATTTCACAAATTGGCTCATTATCCAAACCATGCAGGTAAAATAATGATAAATATTTTTGGTATAATGGTAAATAAATCAGGTGGTGTAGCGCACGGTCAGAGCAAATATCTGCAGACACTGCGGCCCGCAGGATGAGGAGTTTAGTAGCGCTGATGTAAGAGTTTGTCTTCACTCCTCACTGAGAATATGCACTAGACGAATTCACGATTTCCCCCTAATTTCTCATAAAAGTTAATCAAAACAGAAATTCTGGCAAGGTAGTAAATTCTCAAAAGCACCTTGAATATGGGGTCGGGTGGGGTCCTCACTTAGCCCCTGGCCTCAAATTGGGGTTGCTGGGGTAGGGGTCACTAGCAGTGGAAGAGAATGAAGGCCCCAATTCTTTTCACATACCCTCACAGGTATAGCAGAAAGTGCCAAGGAGAAGGGGGTCTACCATCTTTAGATTGTATTAATGTGTAATTGTGCTGTGCTTTTGTATTGTATTGAATTTTATGTTTTATGTAATTGTGTAATGTCTGTTTGCTCCTCCCTTGACCAGGGCTCCCTTGTAAAAGAGAAAACCATCTCAATGGGACTCACCTGGTTAAATAAAGGTTAAATAAATACAAATAAATCTGAGGAATATCTACTGGACAGTACCACAGAAGAAGAGAGTGAATCCTCTTGGGGATGTGTACTGGACAGTACCACAGAAGAAGAGAGTGAGTCCTCTTGGGGATGTGTACTGGACAGTACCACAGAAGAAGAGGGTGAGTCCTCTTGGGGATGTGTACTGGACAGTACCACAGAAGAAGAACCCTGGGTTTACTGAGTGAACAAATATCTCCGGGAGAGTGCCAGGCAATGGCCTCTAAGGAATATCTGCCGCAGACTGCCAGAGATGAGATGGGTAAGTGCTGGATGGGCTTTAGCGGTCGGGCAGGAAGCCAGTCGCGTGGGTCTCATCCCAGGAGTGGGGGGAAAGAGAGAGAGAAATCTATCAAAACCACAGCCTTGAAATGAATCCGCAGCGTGTGTGTGTTCTGTGTCTGCTTGTGTGTGTGTGTGTGTGTGTGTGTGTGTGTGTTTATGTGTTGGGTGGTGGGCATTCTTTGGAAAAGCCAGTGATGTTCTCGAACAAATACTTGTTCCAGGAAGGTTGTGTGGTTGAGGGTTTGGTGGATAGTTGCACAAGGTGGTAAAGGAACCTCAGCTGCCCTTCCACAGAGGACGAGAAAAACGACTTTGATGGAGGAAAAGAGAAAATATTTTCCCCCTTAGTTCATGACCACCAAACACACATACCGTCAGCTCAACCGTGGTCACTTATTTTGACAAGAAGATGTGAGCTCTGATACCGCTGGTAACCCAGTCTGAATATGTATACACAGAATATAGGCCAACAATATTAATGTCATATTAAAGGAATGTGTTACTATATATATATTTCTCTTACTTCCAATGATCTGTCGCGGAGTGTAAGTCAAAAATAAAAATGTAAAATCAGCATTTATTCCGTAACTCTGCCTGTGGTGTGGATATATGCTTGTGGAGAGCCACGTTGTGTACTGGTTCTGGTAATGCCTGTAGAAGCCTGTTTCTGGGTCCAGGAGGCCAGCCAGGTGACATAGTCTAATCAACTGCTTTAAACTGATCAGAAGTGCTGGGTCACGGTGAAGTCTGACAGACCATCTTTGGCTCTCCAGGACCAGGGTTGTAGACCCCTTTGACTAACTAAGGCAGCTGCTACATTACAGTACTACATCTTATTTAGCACATGCTTTTATCCAAGGCAATGTAGAAAACGGTGCGTATCGAGGTCATGCAGCAAACAACCCAACATGTCAGATGAGGTAGAGTTCAGCCGCTTCACTGTGGGTTAAGAGGCCCCGTTAATACGGTACGATGTAAGTCATGCCGTGTGTGATAAAGCGCCGGACAGCTCACGCAGGGTCTGATGCGCACCCTCGTGGTTTCACGGACGCGCGGGAGGCGACGGGGAGGAGCTGTGTCTGAGTAACGGGAGTCATCCCTCTTCCTTCTCCCGTCACACCAGCAGACGGAGGAAACGGGGTCACCCCAGGTCCACCCAAGTTCCTGTCTGCAGCCTGTGTCGGCCCACACGGCTGTAGAGTTGAAGCGGTTCACATAGCCTGTCTCAGCACTGAGCTGTGTGTGTGTGTGTGTGTGTGTGTGTGTGTCAGAGTGTATGTGTGTGTGTGTGTGTGTGTGTGTGTGTGGGTATAATTGTATGTGTGTGCGTGTGTGTTTTTGTGTGCATGTGTGCACACATGTACATGTGTGTGTGCACATTTGCATATGTGCACAAAAGTGTGTGTGTATGCATGTTTGCATGTGCATGTGTGTGCGCACGTGTGCATATGTGCACGAAAGTGTGCATGTGCATATGTGTGCATGTGTATGCGTGTGTGCATATGTGCACAAAAGTGTGTGTGTATGTGTGTGTGCATGTGTGCACTAAAGTGTGTGCGCGTGTGTACATATGTGCACTAAAGTGTGTGCGTGTGTGTGTATGTGTGTGTGTGTGCGTGCGTGTGCATATGTGCACTAAAGTTTGTATGTGTGTGTGTGCATATGTGCACTAAAGTGTGTGCGTGTGTGTGTGTGTGTGTGTGTGCATGTGTGTGCATGTGTGCGTATGTGCACTAAAGTGTGTGTGTGTGTATGTGTGTGTGTGCGTGTGTGTGTGTGCACTAAAGTGTGTGTGTGTATGTGCACATTCTCCTGGGAGGACCAGATCTCTCTGCTCAAATGGGAGTCTGGCGCTGCAGGCAGGCCAACATTCCATGTGTGAGTGGACGAGGCCGTTCCTGGAATCCCAGGATGCACCAGTGTATATCCATATCTCCTCACGTCTGATTAGATCGGTCTGGAACATGATGCGCTATCTGACTTTAAAATATTCAAAGGCCAGGGGGGGGCCCACGGGAGGAAATTAAAATGCAGCTGGAGAATGCTGATCTCCTCTATGGTGGGTGAGGCCAAATCCCTTCCTGGCTACCTTGATTCTATGGTGCTGTTGAGCACTTAGAGCTGAGGCCTGCAGTCATGGCTCCTGTACTGGTGTAGGTCATTAAGGACAATAATGACCATTAAGGTACAACATTACATTACATTACATTACATTATTGGCATTTGGCAGATGCTCTTATCCAGAGCGACGTATAGTTGATTAGACTAAGCAGGAGACCATCCTCCCCTGCAATGCAGGGTTAAGGGCCTTGCTCAAGGGCCCATCGGCTGTGCGGATCTTATTGTGGCTCCACCGGGATTCAAACCACCGACCTTGGGGGTTCCCAGTGATGTGCCTTAACCACTACGCTACAGGCCGCCCCACAACAGGTGTGACAGCCCCCATTCAGACCCTCATCAGGCCCTCGTTTGTGGATGAAATTGTGAGGCAATCGTGTACTGGAAACAGGGAACAGTCCTAAATTCAGGAGAAGAAGGGAGAACGCGGGAGGAATTTGGATCTAAACGATGAGAGACAGATGCGTCACATCGCAAACAGAAACAGTAACTAGCCAGAGGATTAACTGCGTTTCATAATGCCTGATCTCAGGAAATGTTTCTGTGTATTATGTCATTTTACGTAAACAAGGGAACATTTGGTAGTTGGAGCACTTTCAAATGAATCGATATTACGAGATACGCAACTTGCTTTTTAAACCTTGCATTTTGTTCCCATAAAACAAATGAAGCAAACCTGGTTGATCATTACATTACATTAATGGCATTTGGCAGATGCTCCAGAGCGACATACAGTTGATTAGACTAAGCAGGAGACAATCCTCCCCTGGAGCAATGCAGGGTTAAGGGCCTGGGTTAAGGGCCTTGCTCAAGGGTCCAATGGGATTGGGCCCTTGAGGGGATTGAACCACTGACCTTGCGGGTCCAAGTCATGTACCTTAACCACTATGCTACAGGCCGCTGTACCTAAGCTACAGGCGGAAAATATTTTCATATTTTCAATAAATATGAAAATACAATAACAATACAAATATGCATGATATCATGGTAAGAGATCAGTCATCACATACTTTTTTACCCATGCATTCTTAATTAAGAAATAATTTACATTTTAACATTTTTGTCATTTGGCAGACGGTTTTAATCCAAAGCGACTTACAAGTGCATAGGTTCTACCATAAGTCAAAGCATCACATCCAGAACTAGGAAAATACACATGGAATGCTGTTCTAAACATAGTCATCATCACAAGTGCAAATTCTTTTTTTTTTTTTTGGGGGGGGGGGGGTGTGGTTAGACAAGGATAGGGATATCAGAAAGGAGGGGCGGGGGAAATCAGGAGGGAGGACTAAGGTAGAGTTTGAAAAGGTGGGTTTTGAGTCTGCGTCGAAATAGGGGGAGGGATTCTGCTGTCCTGACAGTGGTAGGCAAGTCATTCTACCACTGAGGAACCAGAACGGAAAACAGGCGTGAACGTGCAGCTCGACCACCAGGTGCACGTAGAGAGGGAACCATAAGGCGACCAGAGCTGGCAGACCGGAGTGGTCTAGCTGGGGAGAAGGGAGTGATCAAGGATTGTATGTAAGGTGGGGCAGTCCCCTTAGCAGCCTGAAATGCCAACACTAGGGCCTTGAAACAGATGCGTGCGGCAATAGGAAGCCAGTGGAGGCCAATGAGAAGCGGGGTGAACTGAGCCGACCTGGGCTGACTGGTGATCAGGCGGGCTGCAGCATTCTGGACCAGCTGGAGGGGCTTGATGGCACACTCTGGGAGACCAGCTAGGAGGGAGTTGCAGTAATCCAGGCGGGAAATGACGAGCGCCTGGACTAGGAGCTGGGTGGCTTTCTCCGTCAGGAGATTACGGATACGGCGTATATTATACAGAAAGAACCTGCAGGTTCTGGCAGTGGAGGATACTTGTGGAGCCTGGGTGAGGCAGTTATCAAGAGTCACCCCAAGATTCTTTGCCGTACGGGAGGAGGAAACTACAAAGTCCTCAACAGTCAGTGAGAGGTCGATTGACGGAGAGGACTTAGCAGGGATGTAGAGAAGCTCAGTTTTGGCAAGGTTGAGCTTCAGGTGGTGGGAAGTCATCCACGCAGAGATATCAGCCAAGCAGGCAGAGATGTGTGGTGACTTGGGTGTCGGGGGGGAAGGAAATAAAGAGTTGGGTGTCATCAGCGTAAGAATGATAAGAAAAGCCATGGGAAGAGATAACAGAACCAAGAGACATGGTGTATAGCGAGAAGAGGAGAGGCCCAAGAACTGAGCCCTGCGGGACTCCAGTTTGTAGGGGGTGAGGGTCAGAGACTGAGCCCCTCCAAGTCACCTGGTAGGAGTGACCAGAGAGGCAGGAGGAAAACCAAGCAAGTGCAGACCCTGTGACACCCATCCCAGACAGCGATGAGAGCAGAATCTCATGGTTGACTGTATCGAAGGCGGCCGACAGGTCAAGGAAGATGAGGATAGAGGAGAGGGATTTGGCTTTAGCAGAGTGGAGTGCCTCAGTGACCGTGAGCACTCTTGAAGCCAGACTGGTTGGGGTCATGGAGATTGTTCTGGAGAAGATAAGTGGACAGTTGGGAACAGACCGCCCGTTCCAGAGTTTTAGCGAGAAAGGGAAGAGAGAGAGACAGGCCGGTAGTTGTTCATAATCTGTATATTTAACAACGTAATCTGCCAGATAACTTTAATATGCTGCCTTCTCTTTCTTTTTATTTTTTATTATTGTTATTATCTTTCTCATCAAAAAAAAAGTAGGATATGGCATCACGTGTCAGTGAAGGTGTGTGATATGTAGTCCATAGTGCAATAATACTGGTATGATAACTACATTTCCCTCACATTTCCTTGAGAGTGACATATAGAGGATTGACCATATTTGTAGTGTTCTGTCATTTTTCAAGGTGCAGTTTCTTTTTTTTCATTTTTTTTTTCATCCATCCATCCATCAGATCAATTTCTAGCCGTCTGGGTCAGGGTGGGAACAGGGCAAGCAGAGGCACCCAGACACCCCTCTCCTAGTCCTCATCCAGCTCATCAAACTCAATTTACAAGAATTCCCAGGATAAGACACAAATTTATAAATAACTCAGATTAATTTATAGCTCTGTTCTGTGCTGAGGCCGCTCTAACTCCCACTGTCCCTGGCACACTAAAACCTCCTGAGATGACAAATATATATTCCAGTCAATGCCCCCCCTGTTCTTTAGACTAAACTGAACCGTGTTGGTGCGAGTTGGTACATAGACCTGTAAGATAAATCAAACACACACACACACATAAGCATGCACATGCACACACGCACACACACACACACACACACACACACACACACACAGCCCGAGCCAGTTACTGGAATTAAGAGACCTTTGTATAATTTTTCCAGACCTTCAATCCTATTTCTGGGATTTCTGCGTGTTTTTCATTCTGATAAGAACAAAATGGAGTCAATTTCCTGTTCGCCCAGCCTGAATCACTGCTGGAATTCCCAACACTCATGTTAATGCTTCATCCCGTCTGAAATGTTCATTTGTCACACTGGGATAGGAGCAGGTTTGCCAAATTCATGAATGGTGATGATGGCGATGACACAGTAATGACACAAAGAACGTTGCCTTTTTAGTAACAGCCCTGCTTGTTCTCAGGATGAAGGACTACAGGCTCTGAGACTGTACTGATACACATCTGTGTACTCGATGTACTGACTCGAGCAGCATATGGGCCTGGGACAATACAACTTGGCTGCAGATTGCCTCGTTTGATGGTTCATAAAATCAAACCATAATTTCCCTGTGTCTGGCAAGACCCTCATACAAGACAGTGTGAGTCTCCAACGATAATGATAACGAGGAAAGATATTGCCATTCTGAAAGCTTAGGACCTTGTATGACCTTTTAACTTCACAGCCCTTGGATTCCTAGCTACACACATCTTTAAAATAAATAGGCTAATACAAGAAATGTGCTATATTTTAACGATCAGACACTTGTGGGATATGGTACTTCAAGTCTTTTAAGCATCAGCTCAGCTTCAGCTCAGGGTTTCTTGGGTTTTTTGTGGTGTGCCGGTTAAAGGAATATTGACTATGCAGTATATCTGCAACCTTACTTTCGAGTACTTTCTTAAAAAAAGAATGCTATGGACCACTTCAAAATCTTTCTAACCCATTCTATACCATACTGTATATATTGAGCACATTGTCGGGATAGTGTTTTAATGATATATTTATTTGTAACAATCTCCTGAGTTGAGAAGGCCAATCTTTGTTTGTTCTTTGCCTGTAAGACCTGTAGGCTGGTAAAGAGCAGGCGTGACATACTAGTGGAAACTATGGATACCATTGTAGGGGAAACGCGATGCTTAACTGGCCTGTTCTTGTGACAGCATTTTGTTCCAGAGTCTGAATTTAATGTGGTTAACCAGACCTCCAAATGCCTGCAGACCCAATGCTGCTGAGAATGTTTATTTGGTCCTTAGAAGGCTCACAACAAGAAAGGGCTCATTCCAATCGCTTATTTTTCTATTATTTTACATTTTTCTTGCTACCCATTGAGGGAGACTCAGAAATTAAGATGGGGGGAAAATCAAGAAAATGTGAATTAGGAAAACGGAATGTCCTCGCTCCTTCAAATGTCAGTTTGACACCAGGCCAGTAGCAGACGTGGCAGACGGGGAGAGGGGGATCCACAGGTCGATCGTTTATACGTCTCTCCCTTCCGCAGAGGATGTTTCCTTGCTCAAGGGAAAGATTGGGAGTTCCGGGTCAGGAGCAAGTAAAAGAAAAAAAAAGGCAAAAAATAAACGATCGGGATCAGCCCAAAGAGACAAAACCAAGTGCAATGCCGTCTCTCATCCTGCCCCGGTCCACTAAATGTCAGCCAACTCCCGTAACTCCAGACTAGTCTGGAGCATCTCAAAATGACCTCCATCCAGCCACCCCCCTCAGACTAGTCCAGTTATTATTATTATTATTATTATTATTATTATTTAGTTTCACTTTAATGTTCTTTCTTAAAGACGATGAACAGCCAGCGAGTGACAGAGCTCACACGGACCTAGCCCCGTAGGGCCGGCTGCTGTAACAACAGCAGACAGATATCCTCAGATATCCCGACAAAAGCGTAAAACCGGAGAACAGTGGAGCAAGAGGACCCGTGGGCCTAGAACAGCGCGTTCACAGAACAATTATGCAAGAGCTATGATTGCGCTAGGTCATCTTATAGTGCACTCTTTTTTTGTTCCCTACTATTTACAAAGAAAGACTTCAGACATTTACGTTACGTTACATTAATGGCATTTTGGTAGACGCTCTTATCCAGAGAGACGTACAGTTGATTAGACTAAGCTGGAAACAACCCTCCCCTGGAGCAATGCAGGGTTAAGGGCCTAACGGCAGGGCGGATCTTACTGTGGCTACACCGGGATTAGAACCACCGACCTTGTGTGTCCCAGTCCTTTACCTTAACTACTACGCTACAGGTCGCCCCACAGGCCACCCTACAGACATAATTTACAAAGAAATACCAAGTAAGCCCTTCAACATGTGCAGTACAGTGATTGATTGGTGACATATAGCTCTTAGGGAGACAGGTTGAATGGCCTACTCTTTAAATTTCTGAAGGTACTAAACAACATCATGACATGTTGCTGTTGCTGTACAATAATTCAAGCTCATTGGTTTAAAATCGGTTCTAATCGGTTCAACGTCAGCACGTTCACAGAGAAAGGGGAGGGATAAAGTGTTTTGGTTTGAGGGTGTATTGTTGCTGCAATTCCTCTCTGGACTGTTAGAAGTCAAAAATTACCTATTGTACTTTTAAGCAGCATATGGTAAATGGCCCACAAATACTTATGTTATAATTTCTTTGGATGTAATGTAAGTAGTTAGGGAGATAGTCAGTAATATGGAAAAAACCTGCTTCAGATGCATGTGATGCTTTGTGGACTTCAGGAATGTAAGGTTCATCCAGGTCACATGCATTATTCAGAGGCTCTGCATCACATCCTTTGAACCCCTAATCAACACAAATTTTGAAAGTGCTTTTTGGCAGAGCACTTCAGATCTCAGATTTCACTTCAGATTTTGATAACTCTTCATCAACACACTCATTAAAATCATGTTTCATAAATATTGGCCCACAGGTCTTGGAGGAGTCTATTTTGGCCGTGGAATGCAATTTTTTAAATGGTGGAAAACGACAGATGGCAGCATTTTTAATCTTGGCCAAATAATAAAGTACGCCAGAGTTATGGTAAAAATACACAATGCCTTACCTGACGTTTTGTCCAATTTACATGTAGCGTTCAGGAGTTACACTCAGTTCCTGTCTATTCCTGTGTATTCCCTGCAAATCAGTTAATTTTCATCCATTATAGAGTCTCAATGTCCAAAAATCATGACCATTGATTGGTTTTTCAAAAATATCGAATCTGTGAAAAATGCGGTATCATGGAAATCATAAACAGTGCACTGGATTCGGCAAGACTCACGTAATGTGGTCCGAGGAATTATACTTCATGAGCTAGAGATGAAAACATAACACACCTTGTTATAATGCCACCGAGTGGTGACTGTGGGAATGTGGGCGTCCCCCTGTGTGGGAGTCCTGGTGTTCACCTGGCTGTGTGGGAGTCCTGGTGTTCACCTGGCTGTGTGGGAGTCCTGGTGTTCACCTGGCTGTGTGGGAGTCCTGGTGTTCACCTGGCTGTGTGGGAGTCCTGGTGTTCACCTGGCTGTGTGGGAGTCCTGGTGTTCACCTGGCTGTGTGGGAGTCCTGGTGTTCACCTGGCTGTGTGGGAGTCCTGGTGTTCACCTGGCTGTGTGGGAGTCCTGGTGTTCACCTGGCTGTGTGGGAGTCCTGGTGTTCACGTGGCTGTGTGGGAGTCCTGGTGTTCACCTGGCTGTGTGGGAGTCCTGGTGTTCACCTGGCTGTGTGGGAGTCCTGGTGTTCACCTGGCTGTGTGGGAGTCCTGGTGTTCACCTGGCTGTGTGGGAGTCCTGGTGTTCACCTGGCTGTGTGGGAGTCCTGCTGTTCACCTGGCTGTGTGGGAGTCCTGGTGTTCACGTGGCTGGCTTCTTCAGGTGCAGCCCGTTGGCTGAGTGATTAATTGGCAATTATGTGCAGCTGAGTTCACCTGCAGTAAGAATGAAACTGGAAGCCTCTGCACTTTTGAGGAGTCACTGGGTGAAAGTGTTTTAAGAAGACTCCTCTTTTTTGGATAGAGTTTTAGAGTTTTATAATTTTTGTTTTGTTTGCATGTTTTCCTTTTTTGATTCTTCTTTTAATGTTTTTATTTTCTTTTTTAATTATAACTTTTTTTAGGACTTGATTATAACATTTTGTTTGCTTTACCCCTTTGGGTTGCCTTAATATAACATGGGAGAGGTTGGGCAGTAACAGCAGGTTTTGGTGAGGAGTGGGTGACATTTGCTGTCTACCAAATTCTGCAGCTCTACGCCTTACAGTTTCTATGATCCATACCCTTTCCATACACACATCCACGCAATAGTACTTTCCACAATGTTTCCTCAACAGCACGCGGTCAAGTAACAATCATGTTGGACATGATTAGAATTCCACAATTACTTGTACTGATCAGCGATCCAACTCATTGCAATCTGAGTCATTTATTTTGGTAGAAATACAAGCTTCCCTTTCTCTCTGGAAAATAAGCTACAGCTGTTCTGTTGTTTCTCTGTTCTACGGTTTCATTGGTGTGGTAATAAAGAACTGCAAAGAAAATGGCCTTTAAATTCGAAAAGGGCCAGTACAATTGATCATTTTGAGTCATTACCAATTACGATAAAAAAAAAAACGCTGTTATAAATGTTATAGTGCACATCATTATGCTGCATCGTAACAGCTGGACAGACCACGATTAACAGTGCAGCTTGAGAAGACGGGGATCCCACTTTGGTCCTCTTTTACTGTGTCTGTGGATGAAATAATACGTACATGCCTTAGTCTACTAGGGACTGTGAGACACTCCTAAATTTAGAGCTCTATTTATTTTATTTTTCGGTTAGAAGGCTTTTAGAGTAAGAATGCATATTAAAGGCATAATAAAATGCTTCATGGCTAAAGAGTCTAGATATCCTTCCACTCAAGTTTTTAAAATGTATAGTCAACTGAAAGAAAGAGTTTATTTATTTATCTACATGTTTAACAGTCCTTGTGAATGTGCGTAGATGTGGCTTCTTTATACTGAATAGTACATGTACTTGTTTTTCATTTACATTTGCAGTTCAATACATTTATGCTATATTCTATCGTCTTTTGAATTTTCTGGATGGGGAAAAAATCTGATTATTACAGTAATATATCAGTGTGTCAACCTGGCATTAGGCATTAATGTGTGTGTGTGTGTGTGTGTGTGTGTTGGGCGGGTTTGGTATTCTCACCAGTAGTTTGCCATTACACAACAGTCAACTAGAAACTCCTTAAAAGTTAAAAGTTAAAAGTTGCCATGGAAATGAAATGTTTCCCTTTACATTTTAAAGCTATCCAGGGTGAAGTGAGCCCCTGGTGGGATCAAGCAGCGCATTCCACTGCCTAGGTGCCACATAGCAGAACGCAGTCTCCCATATATTTAGGCCTATGTGGAGGCTGTACTAGGGAGATGGAATAATAAACATATAACAGGCGGTGTAATATCCTGAAAGTGTTTTTCCTCTACGTCTTTTCAACATTTGCCGTGACTTCTGAGAGAGTATTTGAGGCCGGAAAATGCATTTCACAGAGCGTGCACACACACACACCGACGTTGAAGGCAAGGAAAAAAACGTAGTAGCAGAATATTTAGCCTCGATATAAACAGTTAGGCTAACGTGCTAACCCCCGTGACAGCATTCTCGGGACAAAGTGCAGACGTCCACAAAAAGCGCGCAAGTCAAAACATTTTCGAAACTTTGTTCTTTTGAGAAAACTCTCCCCCAAAGCGGGGAGAGTTCGAAGGGGGATATGGAGCTGGAAGTTATCTCAGAAATGCGACCGGTGGAGCAGGCCAAGATGTGTGGGTCCTGCTGCCTAATATAAACCAGAGATGCTTCAAAAATAGATGCTTTGTGAGGAGACAAATGAGTGCCTGTGTTGATGGCGATTTGCAGCTGAGACCCCGGTGCCCTGGGCCGAGACCGTTCCCCTGCTAAAACCCGACATCCTGTTAGGAGCGCTCTCCTCCCGTCAACCCCGCCCTTCCCTCCAATTTACGTCCCAATGATCACCTTCTCCCATCAGCAACTTTAAGCTCCGATGCTGATTAATGAACTGAAAAGAACACCCAGTCCTTGCAATGTGCAAAGCAACAAACCGGGAAGATACTTCAACACTTTTGACACGCTGCAGCTGCCCATGGTATGGATGAGGAGATGTGGACGGAGACAGATGTGTGGCGGTGGACCGGTGGACAGGGCACACACGTACATTAAACACACTGGGGCCTTCATTAAAACCGCAAGAAAAGACAATGTTTTGAGCTACGTTTAGCTTGGTCATGGTAAATGCTAAATGGCTGGCATTTATATAGCGCCTTTATCCAAAGGGCTGTACAATTGATGCTTTTCATCCACACACACACACTCAGATACAAATGGTGATTGGCTGCTATGCAAGGCACCAACCAGCTCATCAGGAGCATTTGGGGGTTCAACGTCTTGCTCAGGTATACCTCGACACACCCAGGACAGGATCAACCCTCCGACTGCCAGATGACTGCTCTCACCTCCTGAGCCAATGCCGCCCGCCACATGGTCTCCACATTGACCACCGAACCCCCCCGTTGTGCGATATTCCTGGGCGAAGCTATTTCTGCTCTAAGCCTGCCTTATTATTTAACGCCATATGATACGCGCGTGCCCTAAACTTGCCTTATTATTTAACGCTATACGATACGTGTGGCTGTAGGCATGCTGACACGGCCAGGGGAGGCCAAGTATGATCTTACGGCCGCGGACCGCTCCAAACTGCGGGGGAGTTTTCTCTGCGGCACGGGTGACGTGGTGTGATCGCAGATGAGCCATCGGATGAGGTGACCTGCCAGGGCTTTGGCAGACGAGCAGCATCCCACCGTCCTCCTGTTTCCCATCATCTCATGGGCCCGGAGCCATGCCTCCTCTCCTCCAGTCCTGCGACCATTTCATCAACGCTCCTATCTGCCTTAACATGCACTCAGCTGGCACTTTATTCGCCATTTATAAAACTTATTGGTCTTCTGCTGCTGCAGCTGAGCTACTTTGTTTGTTCAGAGATGCTGTTCTGCATACCACTGTTATGTAATGTGCGTTACTGTAGTCTGGCCCCTCTCCTCTGACCTATCTCTTTAACAACGCCCAAATCCCAGGAGATCAGCAGTTTCTGAGATACACAAACCACCCTGTCTGGCACCAACAATCATTCCACGGTCAAAGTCACTTAGATCACATTTCATACAGAATAATCAGTGTTTCAGAAGTTAATATATGGACGAACTTTGGTATTTGGTCCTTAAATTAAGAGATACTGCACAATATTATGTCACATTTAAAGTTATGTTTTAATAAAAACCAGAAAGCCATACATAGAACATACTCTTCTTCTTTCACACTTTTAAAACACCAGGGATGCTGTATGAAACTGTGCTGGTACAGGATACGTGCAAATGCATATCTGAATAATGTGTTTGAATGTGTGTGTGTAGGTGTGTGCGTGTGTGTGTGCATCTGTGTGTCTGCTACAGCTGTTGCTACAGCTTTATGATATAATGCCAAGACACTGAAATCTTGGGCTGAAATAATTAAATGCATGTACTGTGATCCAAGTTCTCAAGGATTCACGTTCTCCAAATACAATGTTTGAATGTAAATACAGGAAGCCTCTGAGCAGTGAAGATCAGATACTTTTCTCTGTCAGCTGAAAGCTTATTCAGCATCCAGAGAATCCAGAGTCAGACGAGAGGTTCAAGATCAGTTGAGAACAGATTCAGGGTCAGATGAGATCAGATTCTGGGGTCAGGTGAGATCAGATTCTGGGTCAGGTTAGATCAGATTCAAGACCAGATGAGATCAGATTCTGGGGTCAGATGAGATCAGATTCAGGGGTCAGATGAGATTAGATTCAGAGTCTGGTGAGACCAGATTCAGGGGTCGGGTGAGATCAGATTCAGGGGTCGGGTGAGATCAGATTCTGGGGTCAGATGATAGCAGCTCCATTGCTGGGGCGGAAAAGTTGCAGTTTTCCATCCAGGGTCCCCGTCATCAGCTGCAGAGACAGGGCAGAGGCATGAGAGAGGTTAGGGTTCAGGTTCGGGTTTGTGAGGCTTCACTTCACTGTCCCAGCGACACAGGAACACCACCTGACTCTGACAGGCAACCTTCAGTAAATGCTGAAAATGAGTCTATAACGACTTCATGCTGTTTCAGTGAGACATGCAGTCACAGAGCATACAGAGGGTCCTTGGATAGGAAACTAACTTCTCCATTCGAGTGGCATCATGCACAGGTCGGGTGTGTGTGTGTGTGTGTGTGTGTGTGTGAGTGAGTGATTCACCCTAGGCGTTAGCATAAGACCAGTACATTAAAGTTACACCAGAGCATCGTGCGATTTCCCTCATTATTCAGAGGAGAGAATTGGCACCAGGCATTGAGGCTGGCATACGTTAATGCTAAATGATCCCTCTAATCCATTTGTTAACCGTAATCCTAAATGGTTTTCAGACACCTGCGTTTCATTAGGAGGGTTCGGCAGGCCTGGTGATTGAAGTGTTCCTGAAGCTGTTCTGCTTCCTCACATGTGGAGGGCAGAGTCACATCACCCCCCCCCGCTTGGCCTGTGCTTCGCTGTGCACTTCTGTTTAATCAGCAGTGCTGTACGCACAATCACGCACACCCTGGATATGCTGAAGCGCATGGTAAATGGTTGGCATTTATATAGCGCCTTTATCCAAAGCGCTGTACAATTGATGCTTCTCATTCACCCATTCATACACACGCTCACACACCGACAGCGATTGGCTGCCATGCAACGCACCGACCAGCTCGTCAGGAGCATTTAGGGGTTAGGTGTCTTACTCAGGAACACTTGGACACAGCCCGGGCGGGGGATTAAACTGGCAACCCTCCGACTGCTCTTACTGCCTGAGCCATGTCACCCATCTGTGCACAGGCACATTAGAGTGACACACACACACACAGACACAGACACAGACACAGACACAGACACACACACACACACACACACACACACAGACAGACAGACAGACAGACAGACACACAGACACACACACACACACACACACACGTCCCTGTCCGGCTATAAAGCATCCCACTCTCTCCTGACAGCCAATCAGCCAACACCAACAGCATTACCTCATCGCCCCCATCAGCCAATCAACCGGGCCGAGGAGCATTACCTCACTGCTTTCGGTAGGGTCCCAGCACACAGCAACACAGCCATTTTGTTTTTTTTCCCCACAGACTGAAGCCGGACATCTCCAACAGATACTGAGGATGATGCATAGCGAGGCAGGGCTGGGAGCCAGCACTCCCACACGAGCTCAGTTACAGAAAGACACACAGAACAAAAGACTGACCCTGCCTCACACAGACCCACTCACTTCCACCTTCCCCGCTGCCAGGGATGCCTTTCTGAAACGGATTAAACAAAGTTTAGCAGATAACTTTATTTATCTTGCCCGCGGAAGATCTGACAGGATTTTGGCAGGAGCACCGAGAGAAAGTGGGAGCCGCCCTCTCTTACCTGGGTGAGAGGAAATGTATACATTTGAGAGGGGGGATCAGACACGGCTGCTTGGAGTAAACAGTGACTCAAACGCAAGTAGGTGCAATTGATGTCTGAGTTTCAGCCGGGCGCCTGAGATATTCTCCAGTCGGTGCATTTAAAAGGTCTGGACAGCAAAGATACAAACGGCGGCGGCCTGTAGCGTTGTGGTTAAGGTACATGACTGGGACACACAAGGTCGGTGGTTCCACCCCCGGTGTAGCCACAATCTGCACAGCCGTCGGGCCCTTGAGCAAGGCCCTTAACCCCTGCATTGCTCCAGGGGAGGATTGTCTCCTACTTAGTCTAATCAACTGTACGTCGCTCTGGATAAGAGCGTCTGCCAAATGCCAATAATGTAATGTCATGTAAACAGCGGTCAATGAATGAGTTTTAGGTACTTAATAGACTTATTTTTAGACCGAAGTAAGTCTTCTGCTGCTGTAGCCTATCCACTTAGAGGTGTAATGCGTTGCGTGTGGTTATTTGCATTACTGTCACCTTCCTGTCAGCTGTGACCAGTCTTGGACCTTCTCCTCTGACGTCTCTCATTAACAAGGCATTTCTGCCCACAGAACTTCTGCTCACTGGTTGGTGTTTGTTCCATCCAGAGCAGGGGTGTTGCAGGTCTTTAACAGGGGTGTTGATCCTTCCTATCACTGGGGCGACATGGCTCAGGCAGTAAGAGCAGTCGTCTGGCAGTCGGAGGGTTGCCGGTTTGATCCCCCGCCCGGGCTGTGTCGAAGTGTCCCTGAGCAAGACACCTAACCCCCAAATGCTCCTGACGAGCTGGTTGGCGCCTTGTATGGCAGCCAATCGCCGTTGGTGTGCGAGTGTGTGTATGAATTAGGGTGAATGAGAAGCATCAATTGTACAGCGCTTTGGATAAAGGCGCTATATAAATGCCAACCATTTCCCATAAAAAATATCTGAGTGGTCTATCTGAGCTTAGAGTACTGACAGTTTAAGTAGGTCAGTATTTTTCTGGGCCCACTAGCCCCCCTCAAGCCCCTACACCACAGGAACCTGCCTCGGGCTCCTGAAACAGCAAACGCCTTTATGAGAGTCCTTAATGGCTGGAACTGCAGCCTGGGTCAATCCGTGCCCAGTGAACTGAGAAATCCCCAAATCCTCAACTTCTCTACGCGCCTCTCAGGCACACTGCTGACGGGCACTGAGGGAGGGAGGGAGAGCGAGGGAACAAGAGAGGAGAGGGAAAGAGATGAGGAGGAAATGGGAGGTAAGGAGGAGAGGGAAAGAGACAGAGGCGAAGACAGAGAGAGGAGGATAGAACAGAGATGAATTACTTCCTAAAAGCTGTCTGGCACCATGTAAATATTATCTCCCTTTTCTTTCATTACCGAAATTGAAAGATGATATCCTTATCCCAGGAAAATCGCATTCCTTAAAGTTGTAATTTTAAACAGCCTTTTTTTAAGAAGCTAAATAAAAAATGGGATTGAGCTTTGCTTAAGTAAGCCATGGCAGTGTGCTGAGGATTGGCTCTCACAAAGTTGTGCACCCTTTTCTCAAACCATGCAGCAACTGTGCCACCAAAAAAATCACCGGACCACGGACTAACCCCTGAGGCTCTTTGACCGACCCCGAGTAGGAATGTATCTCACAGGGACACAGTACTCAGTCTCACTTCAGTAGTCAACACGCCTGCACTAACTCGATGACATCAACTGAGAAAAATGATTTTTTTGCTGCCCATAACCACACTTACTGTAGACAGTAAGCAATTTGCAGTCATCTCCAAAACTATTCTCTCTATTCTCTATTAGAAGGAGACACACAACCCTCCTCCACACTCAATAATACAAATACAGGTACTCGTATGATGTAATTGTTTAGTTCAAGATCTAATTACTTGAATTCATGAACTGCACCAAGCGAACAGCATAAGTTTTTGTAATAAAAATGTTGTCCAATTGAAAGCCCACAGAGAGATCAGTCTCCAAGCCAAAATAATATGTTTCCCGTAAAAACAGTTGACCGTAAAAACGAAATGCCTGAAAATGTTGGCAACTCCACTCATCTGTGTAGTTTTCTCCATTGAAACACAGCCTAATGAACATACACACACATGCGCACACACATAAACACTTAAAGGAACAGTATCGTTACGATCACCGTTTACGCGGCTGTTCCGGGGGACTCTTTGTTCTTAATTTTTGATTTCGTAAAAAATGGACGCCTGCACTTCACCATACAAATATTTTAACGATGGACCAAGCAGTAAATCAGAAGGAGAAACGTTGGGTTATGTAACTTGAATTACAGTGGTACGTAATGCCTGGACCCAGCGGAAGAAGCAACACAAATCAGACACATTTCTCATGCGAGTTTGCCTCGTTAAACTTCCCACCTGCCACGCTTTTGAGGTCTTGAGTAAAATCTAATTCACCAATAAAACCAGAACTATCACATAAAAATGAGACAATGGAAAGTATAAGTGGCCTTTTTCCTATACTGTAGATTACTTGGGGTGCCAATTAACATACTGGATTCATGTTTCATGTGTCGTGTAGCAAGACTAACTGCTTTACCAGTATTCAATCAAACTCTGCTGCAGTGGTGCTCACTCCTGGTCCTGGAGAGCCACAGGGTGTGCTGGCTTTTGCTGTTACTCTGCACTTAATTGATCAATTAAAGCAGTTAATTGCACAGTTAACCCACCGCACCTGGTTTCTTGGGTCTGAATTGGTTGCTGAATTGGTTGTTTCAGCAACCAAAATGAGAAGAAACAGACGCAGTGAAGAACTGGGAGGAACTATGGGCCAATGTGGATTCAGCGTCCCCCTCCAATCCTTTTAAAAGTCACATTTTCAAACATTTTAATATGTTGGTATGAAAAAAGCGACAGCTTTATGTATTGGAAGTTTTTTTTGGGGAAAAAAAACGGTGCACGCGGGGAACATATTTCAGTTTTTTTGTCAATACGGAACAGCTGAGTTTCTGCATAAGGACTGTCTAGAGCACCGGATTCAGGGACATCTGTACAGAGTTTCAATACATGCCTTCTGTGTTCCCTTTTCAAAGGTTGAAAGATTCAAGTGTTTCTGTTTGTGTCTTTTGCCTGTAATACTTTATGTAATGTCTGTCTGTCTGTCAGTGAGTATGTTCCATGTGAGTCTGTGTGCATATGTGTATCTCTCCATCAGTGTGTTTTTGGGTCTGAGTGTGTCTGTGACCGGCTGTCACTCAGGGAGTCTGGAGCTTGCGCAGACAGACTGTCTGTCAGTAGCGGTGTGTCTGTGGGTCTGTCAGTGTGTGTAACTCAGTCAGTGTATCTCTCCATCGGTGTGTTTTCGGGTCGGCGTGCGTCTGTGACCGGCTGTCACTCAGGCTCTGTCTGGAGCTTAGCGGTGTGTCTTTGCGGGCCGGTGTCAGTGCGCAGGGAGACAGAGAGCGAGCGTGCGGTCCGTCTGCTGGAGAAACCATTTCCACAGAGCCGCTGGGGAAATGAGAAGCAGGGCCCTGGAATGCAGGTCCCATCGGGATGATGGAATTCCATCCGTCTGCTCCGGGACCGGACCATGAGCGGAATACTAAAATTCCCACTCTGGCTGCCGGGTTATGGAGCGTTGAGGTTGGAAAGGAAAACCTTCCCAGCACCCAGTCCAATTACCCATTCCAAGAATGGAGCCTTAGAAGACCAAAATAAGACAAGATGCCATTTTTAATCACCCACCGCATTCATCTTGCACGACTGCCATGCAACGCTGTACATTCTATACACGCACGTTTCAGACATGACTTTACTTAATTCTGGCTCAATACACGGATAAAGCAACGGCGCTATTTTTTGCAGACCACTCTGATCCAAACCTGAGCCGGTTTAATTACAAAGTGCAAATCCTGCTCCGGAACACAGTCCAAAGATTCGCCAGTGCCTGGACTCCCCCAGGAAAACCACAGCTCAGACACTAAACCCATCTGCTTTACCTGTCCCGGATTAGCTTAAAGCCATGTCCTTTGCCAGCATTAACATGGGCCCGGGCGTTGCTGCCGACTACCCCTAAGTTACCACTAATGGGCAAAGCTAATCAATTATCCTTTTGCCAGCAGTTGAAAAGCTTGGAATAAAAAGTGAACCCAAATCCCCCTTCCGCTCCACGATCCTGCACTTCAGCCCGTGAGATTTCGTGAGATCTTGGCGAGTCCTCTCGCATATAAACGCCCCCGTTCGCAGTGCCGTCGAGTTGGACCGGTGCGAAATTCCGACGGAATTTCCCCCGCTCATCTCTTCCTCTGTGGTACAGGAGAGCGGGAGGATCAGGACGGACAGCCTGTCAGAAGATGAAGGCTCAGTGCCGGGTGGGCTCACAGAGCCTGGGGGGGATGGAGGGGGGGGATGAGGCGGACGATAAAGAGGGGTTTAGTGAGGGCGGCAAGAGACAGAGGGGTGATTCATCCTGCGTCCGTCCGGCCGCGTCTGGAGCGCGCTCGGCTCGGGCGCAGCGGCGGAGCAAACTTTTCACCCCCGCACCGCGATCGCACCGCCGCATTAACCGCAGAATCCGCACATCGCACCCGAGAGCCGCTCGCTCTCAGGCCCTCTGCTCAAAAGTCGGACCCAAACAGCGGGAGATCGGCATCAGAATGTGAAAGATAACGAGACATCGCGATGTCTGCGGTTTCTGTAATGGTTTCTGCATTAAAGGACGATAGCTTTGCCCTCAAAGCACTGACATCTCTCATTAAAAAAAGAAAGGGGGTGTGTGCTGGTGCCCACTGATCAGTTGAACATCAAACGCTGAAGGTTAAGCTACAGGTTGAGCGACATTTGTAATTTGTCTGTCAGCGGTCAAAGGTCAAAGGTCAGGAATCAGTGGGCAAGGGCCTATGCAATTATCGTCTTCAGATTAGGGCATGCCCTCGGCACATCAAACAGAGCTCATCAGACATCACTCTGATATGTTAAAAGCTGTAGTCCAGGGGTCTCCAATCTCATCCGCCAGCACAATTCAGCCAACTACATGCCTGATTCAGCTAACTACATACCTAATCATCATCTTCAATCAAGACATTGATAAGTAGGGTCAGGTGCTGGGCGGAAACACAAACCTGCACCCACCTCAACCCTTTTTGGAAAAGATTGGATACCCGTGCTGCAGACAGTCGTAACTGCATAGGACAGTTCTGGAGAGGTGGTGGGACTGCTTGTATTAGCACAGGCACGTCGTGTCGATAAGAACCAGGTGTGGTAAACTCAGCCGACAATTGAACATCGACGACATCCCGGTCCAACGCAGAAGAAGGACTCTCCTTCTCCTCTTTACTCATCCCATTCCTACCCTTCTGATGAATCACAGGAACAATAACAGGGAGCCCCTTGGCCTCTACCGCAATTTTTCACTCCAAAAATCTTTGCTTTGAAATTGAAATCGCGGAGTGGACAAATGTGTTTTTAATGTATCCTTTGAGGTCCGGTGACACGGTCCTGCATCGGGACTTTGCACGAGACACGATTCCGTTTCTCAACAGACGTCCCCTTGCGTCATCGGTTTGCTCATCGTGTGTCTCTCCCGCTCGGCGACTTCCAACGGCGAACCTCGCACATCTGCTGCCCTGCGAGAAAAATGACCCCCTCCGAAAAACGCCAGGATGTGCCCCCCCCACCGCCCCCCATCCCATCCCTTTTAACCGTCAAGAGGGACTGTTTAAATTGGGCTAATTAGGACAAACCCTAGCCGGGTGGCTAGCTCTGAGAGGCATTGAAGCAGGTCTCCGTGCCGCGAGTGGTCGATGACCTCATGTTTGGCACGGCTCCCCGTGTCTCTTCGTCGGGGCGCTCTGGCTAAGGGGCCCCAGAGAGAGGAAATGGACGCCATGAAATGACTCATTGATATGCAGAAACTTAAACAGCCTGTAGCCTCCGGAGGCTTTTCCTCTCAGACCTGACCTACTAAACTGCTCCACTGAACTGGATGTGGATTCGGCCTGGGCCAGGGGCTGGAGGGTGGGTCCCGCAGGGCCGAGACTCTCGCAGGACAGAGAGAGGGAGGGGAGGGGTCGGATACTGAGCGCCCCCCCCGGTAGTACAAGCGTCGCTTATTGTGAGGGTTCTTAAGAATTAGCCGAAAACCAAGGGGGAGTCTCGACGGACTGGAACGAGGTCAAACGTTTTTCTGGAGTCTTATTGTACGAACTGGAAGCGTTGGCGGAGATTAATGCAAGAGGGCCTCCTCGCCTCTCCCCACTTCCCGGGAAGGTCTCTTCCCACCAGACTGCGAAGCAACAGGAGCCCGGAGCAGCCATCTCTCAATGCGTTTGGGCACAAAGTCCTGCTATGGTTTTAATAAGCGTGACTAGCTATAACTCACTGGGGGCATCTCGCCTTTTCAGGGCAGCAGAGTTAGTCACTCGCACAAGGGAGCTTGTAAAAGTGCGCAGAGGTATGCTACAGTAAAACCACAAGAGGGTTTTACAACAGAGTGGAGGGACAGGAAAGGCTGGAGAGTTCACGATGACGTGGACCATGAGAACGACTTGAGCCCAGAGGAAGTGATCAGGGAAGCTCACGGACTAACCTAAATTTCAGAATGTAGTCTCCCTTCCATTTGGAAGACACAACGATAGTAAACTAGCTTTGTAATTCAGTTTGGCGTCACTGTAAAATGCCATAACTTTCTAAAGAGGAGGCCCCTAGGCAATGTATTCATTCACAAGGCTCAAAATATGGATTCATACAGACTGAATCAAGCATTATGGTAAATTTGCCTACGGGCAAAAGAAGTTGGTTCGTCATTTAGCTTAGCATTTCGCAAAATAAGTATTTTGGTTGGAAAGTGGCATCGGAATTCAGTGGATCCAGTGTCATTTCAACGAGAAATGTGTGCGGATAAAAACATCCAAAAGGTCGAAACACCAGCTTAAATCGCAGACTGCGACATGAGACAGTTATCTGAATCATTCATTTTGTCCATAGAGAAATTCTCCTTTGACCCGGAATCCGTATACGGGCAAAGGTTCTGATCCGCGTTACGTCAGACGTCCGGACGCCTACGGGGGGGGACTGGAAAGCAGATGCAGGCACGTCCACACCGTCACAGAAACTAATTTGAGCTCTTTCAGCGCGCGGACTAAACTTTCCTTGGGTTTCCAGCGTAATCCCATAATATCTTCCCCATTTACACGTCCAGCTGCTGGCTCCGCAACACGAGAGAGAAAGAGGGAAATATGGCCGCGCGGGCCAAACATTAGATCAACGGCAATTAACCGTAATCAGAAGCAGCACATCCCCGTCAGGCCAAGCGCCGGGCAGATCGTTTCATAACAGGGATGAACCCCCCCCCCCCCCCCCCCTCCCCCTCCCAAAAAAAAAATGTCTGACTGATGCGTCTGAAACGGGAACAGTTGTGCCTTTGGCCCCCGGCTCGACGGGAGGGCTGTTTGCACCGCTGAGGGTCAGAGCCGACTGTAACCCGATGACTTCCCGAGATGCCTCGGTCAACGGCAGGAAAAAAAAAAAAAACGCGCAACAAGAACAAAGAACAGCTCGAGCCTGTAATTATCAGTAATAGAAGACGCAGCGGTGGTACTTACTTCTAATGGAGACACATTCGCCTGCATTACCCACGCTCGTTAGGCATGTAGAATGTAATTACACCGGGTAGCGAGGCGACCAAAGATACGCACGACATTCATCCATGGCTGAACAGACGTTGGTAAAAAAAAAACCCTTCAGAGCACAAAGACACAGGGATGTGCTGCTGTACTGGAAGAACAGAGAGATGTAGCGCCCCCCCCACCCTCTAACCCCTCCCCCGGCCCCCGCCACGCACGTCTCTGCAGGGCCCTTACTGACCTGCTGACCCCTGGCCTGTCATGATCAAAGCACAGTAACACCCCTCTGGCCTCAGCACCCAATAAAAAAGGCAGTGTTTTAGCAGCCTATTAAAGTCGATGGCAGGCGGGAGAACGGATATGATGTTAAAGTTAGTGGAGTGTGTGTGAAATTCCCGGGGGAATTATTTCTCTCTCCCTCCATCTCTCCCTCCCTCCATCTCTCCCTCCATCCCTCTCTCTCCCTCTCTCCCTCCATCCCTCTCTCTCCCTCTCTCTCTCTCTCTCTCCCTCCCTCCCTCCATGCCGAGGGCTGTAGGAGACCCAGGCTCGCTCGCCCGCCGTAGGCCTTCTCGCAGACGTGGGGTTCGAGCCTCACACATCTACCGTTCCGTGCTCACAGCTCTGTGAGAGCACTTCCAAACCACCGGCGCTTTTCGGATTTCGGGAAACGGGCCCCGGAGGCCTCTTCCGATCAGGCTCAGCCAGCGGAAGACAATAATTCGGCCTCCACATCCCTCACGCTGCGCCGCGGTTAGCGCTGCTCTCCTCGTGCCAGTGCACGTAGAGGAATCCCGTCGGTCCGTGTGGTAAATTTCCACACCCGCCGCCGCGCGGCACGGTAATTCCCCTCTCCGTGGACGTGCTGTCGAGGTTTGGGGCACTTCCGCGTGTGGGGGGGGGGGGGTCACCCCTTTTCCCCCTGCGCCACACGTACAGTAACCGCTCGGTGCTCCGAGGTCCGGGGCGTGCCGTGACCCAGTAATGTCAGGCGTGAGTTCTGGGCTGGGGGACGGCCGGGGCGATTTGGGAGCCCGTCCCAGTCCCCAGGCTGGAGCGCGAAACTGGGCTCCAATCAACACCGCCGCCCGGTGGCATGGCAACTGAACCCCCCCCCACCCCCACCCCCGCCCCTAAAGACACATATCTCTCACATCTGGTTTCTGTGCCTAATCCTTTCGCTCCTTTCATGTACACTCGGAAAGTGTACCCCCGACACCCCCCCCCCCCCCGCCTCCAGGCGCAGTACATGAGGCGGTTCCCCGGAGTCTTTACGTAATGCAAGGGGCCGAAAACTGGCCCACTCTCGCCCTCTCGCCCGCCATCATCACATTCAAAACCGGTGATTTATTCACATGAGGAAACCCTTCCCAGCCCTGCCCTGCTGAGGGGGACCATAAATCACGCATGACGGCTGTCTGGTGGCGGGAATCCCCGTTTCGCGGGCCGGGAGAACGTACGCTTTCCCGTTCGGATATATGGGTCAATGTGAAAGTGCCTTCGTCAGGCCAGATCCTCGCCTGTATAAATCATTATTACGACCCGATTACTCATCTTCATCCTGAGAAAAATCACAAGGCAGACCCTCGTATATCTCGATCAGGTCCCAGAGCTAAGCTCTTGGTGCTTTACGTGGACCCTTGATCCTCTCTAAGGCAGTGCAATATCCCCCCACCCTACACCGGAGTGCCAGACTCCTAAAAACAGGAAGGACTCCAGAGAGAGACTGAGGTAGAAAGGGCAGGAGAAAGAGAGAGGGAAGGAGGGAAAGGAGGGCGTGGGAGAGAGAAAAGGAAGGTAAGGCGTTGAGACTGCAAAGCAACTTCTGAAATCACATTTAAGGGCGAGAGGCGGTTCTCGGGTTCTTGGGTAATTGTCGTCTCTGATTTGGGTGGTCGCATATTTACGGAGAAGAGTGTGAGACACTGAGGGAGAGACCAGAGGAGGTCCAGATTTCTGAGGTCAGAGTCCGTACTGTAGCTGTCCATCCAGGGCCCCTGCCAGCCATTGGAGGGACCTGCTCATGCAGTCAGCATCCTCACCCTTCGAGGAGTACAGCGGTGACTAAGAGCATAGGAACCTAGTCGCTGATGAAATCCTGTTTGAAATGATTTTATCCTTCTTTCCCCTCCCGTTTTGTTTATACAGACTGACATTTGGAGCCGTTAGCCCTCTCAATCCCAAATATGAAAAAAAAACACCACTGTTGCAAAATACCTACAGAGCGGAAAATATGAAGGCATTTTATTTTTTCCCTCCAATTACTCTCCAGGCTCCAGTTACCAACTTCATGAGTTGACAGTTTTTACACATTAAAATGGCCCAAGGGTACACAGAAGTTGGTGGTCTTTATTTTCCGAGGGCAATTTTCAAGAAATTCCTTTCATCGGATCTTTTTTGATCAATAATTTAGCACTCTCTACGCTGTTATTTGACTTCTGTGAAGTGCCTAATGGGCCGTGAAGGCTATAATCCATCCGATGCCTCAATAGGCCCGTTTTACCACAGGAACAAAATCGAAATAGGAACATTATCCCTGATGTTGAACTTCAAGCAGACAGATGTACATTCTGAAACTGCCGAGACTGAAAACTCAAATGAGATTCAAAAACGTATTTAATAACAACAACTAAGATATTCATTATTTTGAACAGAAAGACCCCTAATTGGAGATCTCATACAGTTTACCGTCAAATCACAACTGTCCGCTCTGTCAGCCCTCACGGTTGAGTCGATAATTCTTTTGTCACATATGTGACACTTTAGCAGTTACTTTTCAGCATATTTCCCTCGGAGACTTGAAAAGAAGTCTTTCTTGGAAAGGTCCCCCGCAAGCCTACAAAATTCACAATATTTTCAGCAGATGTGCAGTAGATCAATGAGACAGGCGAGTGTGCTTTTTGTTATTTCTGCCCGCGCCGCTCTCCCGTGCTCAGCATCACGCGGCGGGCAGTCTCGAACATACAGTGTGGGGAGAGGAGAGGAGAGGAGAGAACGTTCCGGGATGGACGGCGTGAACAGACACACGAGCCGCCTGGCGTAGGAAGCGCGTGCGGCCGTCGAACGCGGCAAGTCCTGCTAGCGCTCGAACATAAAGATTACACTCCACTGTGGGAGAGTGCATGTACGTGTGTACGTACACCTACAGTTAGGTCCGGAAATATTTGGACAGTGACACAATTTTCATCATTTTGGCCCTGTACGCTACCACAATGGATTTGAAATTAAATAATCGAGATGCAATTGAAGTGCAGACTTTCAGCTTTAATTTGAGGGTATTTACATCAAAATTGAAGGAAGGGTTTAGGAATTGCAACAATTTTCATACATAGTCCCCTCATTTCAAGGGACCTAAAGTAATTGGACAAATGAATATAATCATAAATAAAATGTTCATTCTTAATACTTTGTTGAGAATCCTTTGCAGGCGATGACTGCCTGAAGTCTGGAACCCATGGACATCACCAAACGTTGGGTTTCCTCCTTTGTGATGCTTTGCCAGGCCTTGACTGCAGCTGTCTTCAGTTGTTGTTTGTTTGCAGGTCTTTCTGCCTTAAGTTTTGTCTTAAGCAAGTGGAATGCATGCTCAATCGGATTGAGATCAGGTGATTGACTCGGCCATTGTAGAATATTCCACTTCTTTACCTTGAAAAACTCCTGGGTTGCTTTCGCAGTATGTTTTGGGTCATTGTCCATCTGTACTGTGAAGCGCCGTCCAATCAACTTTGCTGAATTCGGCTGAATGTGAGCAGACAGAATGTTCCTATAGACTTCAGAATTCATGCGGCTGCTTCCGTCTTCTGTCATATCATCAATAAACACTAGTGACCCAGTGCCATTGGAAGCCATGCATGCCCATGCCATCACACTGCCTCCACCATGTTTTACAGATGATGTGGTGTGCTTCGGATCATGAGCCGTTCCAAGCCTTCTCCATACTTTTCTCTTCCCATCATTCTGGTACAGGTTGATCTTAGTTTCATCTGTCCAAAGAATGCTGTTCCAGAACTGGGCTGGCTTTTTTAGATGTGTTCTGGCAAACTCTAATCTGGCCTTTCTATTCTTGTGGCTTATGAATGGTTTGCACCTTGTGGTGAACCCTCTGTATTTGCTCTCGTGAAGTCTTCTCTTTATGGTAGACTTGGATAATGATACGCCTACTTGCTGGAGAGTCTTCTTCACTTCACTAGATGTTGTGAAAGGGTCCTTCTTTACCATGGAAAGGATCCTGCGATCATCAACCGCTGTTGTCTTCCGTGGACGTCCGGGCCTTTTTGTGTTGCCGAGTTCACCAGTGCGTTCCTTTTTTCTCAGAATGTACCAAACTGTTGATTTGGCCACTCCTGATGTTTCTGCTATCTCTCTGATGGATTTTTTCTTTTTTCGCAGCCTAAGGATGGCCTGTTTCACTTGCATTGACAGCTCCTTTGACCGCATGTTGTGGATTCACAGCAACAGCTTCCAAATGAAAATGCCACACCTGAAATCAACTCCAGACCTTTTACCTGCTTAATTGATGATGAAATAACAAGGGAATAGCCCACACCTGCTCATGAAACAGCTTTTGAGTCAATTGTCCAATTACTTTAGGTCCCTTGAAATGAAGGGACTATGTATGAAAATTGCTGCAATTCCTAAACCCTTCCTCCAATTTTGATGTAAATACCCTCAAATTAAAGCTGAAAGTCTGCACTTCAATTGCATCTCGATTATTTAATTTCAAATCCATTGTGGTAGCGTACAAGTGTGTGTGAGCGTGTGTGTACACCTGAGGTAGTGTTTTCCGTTCCGTGTGCAGAGAGGTGAGAATGTGGCAGTGCTCCAGCATTGAGCCATCACCCACGGCCGCTCTCCCCCCCCGCCTCAGCTCTGCCACCCAGGGAAGACAGCTCTGAGCCCCCCAGGGAAGGCAGCTCTGAGCCGGGCCCCCCAGGGAAGGCAGCTCTGAGCCGGGGCCCCCCAGGGAAGACAGCTCTGAGCCCCCCAGGGAAGGCAGCCCTGAGCCGGGGCCCCCCAGGGAAGACAGCTCTGAGCCGGGGCCCCCCAGGGAAGGCAGCTGTGAGCCGGGGCCCCCCAGGGAAGACAGCTCTGAGCCGGGGCCCCCCAGGGAAGGCAGCTGTGAGCCGGGGCCCCCCAGGGAAGACTGTGCCCTCGAAACACCACAAGAGTAAGCGATGCCGAGTGCTTTCCACCGGCCCGAAATGATGGCGCGCGTTCAAAAACCGTTTTCTATCACAAAGGTTTTTAACGGCCCCGATCGCTTCGTGAATCCCCTCGCGAAGCCAGGCATCAGGATGAAATGTGACGTGTATAAATAACGAAGGCGCTGGAATGCGTTCCGCCAAAGGAACCATCAGCGGCGTCCTTGTAGTCGAAGGGAGGGAACGGCGTTTCTGCAACGTATCAGTGTTCGGCCGTTTGGTTTCCATCCAATAAGCCAAGTCGACGCGGGAGCCAAGAGATACAGCTCCAGATGTTTGCGCAATACAACTTCGCTCTCAGGGAAATAACTCAGCCTTGCTCCGTCCGGCAGCACTGCACGTGTCCATATGGTAACGCATAAGGAACAGGATTGGATTTAATACATACGGAAAAATGCTGCGAACCTCGGTGCCAGAAAAATAAAACAAAATGCATAGTTCAGAGTTTCAGAGGGAAGGTTTCTTCTGTTCCTGTCATGTTAAGTCACGTACACCCTCCTAACTTGACGCTGTAGATTACACTGAAAAATGAAACGCATTTCGGACATATTTCCGTTATGCATGGGATTTTCCACATCCAAATCCAAAGGTACTGATGCTCTCAGTCAAGCAAACAGGTATGAAAACAAAGCAATCAATTTCACAGCTTTGCATGATATACATCTGCACTTCTTTCATAACTATGCAGATTTTTTATGTCCTACAATGTAATACAGTTAATTTTCTTTAGGTTAACACTTCTTTATGGTAGCCATCCCCCTAACATCCCTGAGAAAATATAAAAGAATGGGAATGCTATACTTATGCTCCACCACTTATATTTACTGGCTCTTAAAAGTCTGCATAAGATAAATAAATGTAGGTGCAGGGAATGTATGATGAACTTCGCCGGCCTCGCTAAAGCCTCGGCTGTCTCTGACCCCCACAGCTCCGCCTGTTACGAACGTGAAGAGAAGAGAGGCATTCTGCGCGTTAGAGCAATAAAGCACATTCGGTCTGCAGAGGCCACACCGCAACACGGTGACAAGCGCAAGAAAAAAGTGACCTCTCACAAGTGCTATTTCCTGCCACTGGAATCTGAGGGAATCTGAGCGCATCAGAGCGGAGAGACGGACAAGAGAAACAGAGGAGAACAGGATAGGAGAGGACAGGACACGTCAAAACCGAAAAGGACAGGACGAGACGAGACGAGACGAGAGGGAACCGGACAGGACAGAACACAACTCAGCGTCCGAGCGTGTCCGGATAAAACTCCCCATCGTGATTCAATAAAAAAATAATAATAAAAAAACCAAAACAAAAGTGGTGTAATATCTTTCCCTGGGAAACAATGGGGCTTTATTAGCATTGTTCAAACCAGAGCAAGCGCTAGCTAAGGCCAGGGGGACTGTGTTTTTGGATGATGGAGTATTTTGCTTTGGACAGGCTTCATGGTAGGGGAGACATCAGGCATTCCCAGCGCTGGGACTCTGACAGCCGCTACTGCTACCCGGCTCCTAGTTCCCATGATGACTTTTCAAGGCCGGGGGAGGCATGCTTTTCCCTCTTTACCGTCTGCATTTTCCTTCGACAGTCGCCATTAACCAACATCTGTTTGATATTACAGCTAAAATATGACAACTGGCAAAGC